>NC_056464.1:10214506-10514506 GCF_008729295.1 Plectropomus leopardus
TTTGCCTTAATATAGCCTTGCCTTTTTGGTCATTTTTTCAACATGCATTTTTATAGTGTTTTTGGACGTTTCTGCTACTTCCAATGCTATGGCGTGTTTTGGCAAGCTATTTTATGCTACTTTGAGGTGTTTTCAGATGTTTTTGTGACATGTCATATTTTGACATTTTTGCCATAGTATCGCCTTTCTTTTTTGTCATTTTTTCAACATGTATAATTATATTGTTTTTGCTTATATTGTTTAGCTGTTTTTGCAACATTCTATGCTATGGGGTGTCTTAGTAGGTATTTTATGCTATTTTGAGGTGTTTTCAGTTTTTTTTGGGATATGTAATATTTTGCCATTTTTGCCATAGTATAGCCTTGCCATCCATCCATCCATCCATTTTCTTCCGCTCATCCTGAGTAGGATCGCAGGGGCAGCAGCCTAAGTAGGGAAGCCCAGACTTCCCTCTCCTCGGCCACTTCGTCCAGGTCTTCCCGAGGGATCCCGAGGCGTTCCCAGGCCAGCTGTGAGATATAGTCTCTCCAGCGTGTCCTGGGTCTTCCCCGGGGCCTCCTACCGGTGAGACGTGCCCTGAACACCTCACCAGGGAGGCGTCCTGGAGGCATCCTAATTAGATGCCCAAGCCACCTCATCTGGCTCTTCTCAACGCGGAGGAGCAGCAGCTCTACTCCGAGCCCCTCCCGGATGACCAAGCTTCTCGCCCTATCTCTAAGGGAGAGCCCAGCCACCCTACGGAGGAAGCTCATTTCGGCTGCTTGTACCCGCGATCTTGTTCTTTCGGTCACTACCCAAAGCTCATGACCATAGGTGAGGGTAGGAACGAAGATCGATTGGTAAATTGAGAGCTTTGCCTTTCAGCTCAGCTCCCTCTTCACCACGGCAGATCGGTGCAGAGTCCGCATTACTGCAGATGCTGCACCGATCCGCCTGTTGATCTCCTACTCCATCCTTCCCTCACTCGTGAACAAGAACCCGAGGTACTTAAACCCCTCCACTTGGGGCAGGATCTCGTCCCCAATCTGGAGGGGGCACTCCACTCTTTTCCGGCTGAGAACCATGGCCTCGGATTTGGAGGTGCTGATTCTCATCCCGCCCGCTTCACACTCGGCTGCGAAGCGATCCAGTGAGAGCTGGAGTTCACGGCCTGATGAAGCCAACAGGACGACATCATCTGCAAAGAGCAGAGACCCAATCCTGAGGTCACCAAACCGGACCCCCTCAACACCCTTGCTGCGCCTAGAAATTCTGTCCATAAAAGTTATGAACAGAATCGGTGACAAAGGGCAGCCCTGGTGGAGTCCAACCCGCACTGGAAACGAGTTCGACCAAGCTCTGGCACCGGTCATACAGGGAACGGACAGCCCGAAACCCCATATTCCCGGAGAACCCCCCACAGGACTCCCCAAGGGACATGGTCGAATGCCTTCTCCTATTCCACAAAGCACATGTGGACTGGTTTGGCACACTCCATGCACCCTCAAGGATCCTGCCAAGGGTCCAGAGCTGGTCCACAGTTCCACGACCGGGGCGAAAACAGCATTGCTCCTCGTGAATCTGGGGTTCGACTATCCGGCGGACCCTCCTCTCTAGTATCCCACAATAGACCTTACCAGGGAGGCTGAGGAGTGTGATCCCCCTGTGGTTGGAACACACCCTCCCCCTTCTTAAAAAGAGGGACCACCACCCCAGTCTGCCAGTCCAGGGGCACTGCCCCCGATGTCCACGCAATGTTGCAGAGTCGTGTCAACCACAACAGCCCCACAACATCCAGGGCCTTGAGGAACTCCGGGTGGACCTCATCCACCCCCGGGGCCCTGCCATTGAGGAGCTTTTTGACCACCTCGGCAACCTCAGGCCCAGAGATGGAGGAGCCCACCCTCGAGTCCCCAGGCCCTGCTTCCTCACTGGAAGGCGTGTCGGTGGGATTGAGGAGGTCTTCGAAGCATTCCTTCCACTGATCCACAACGTCCCAAGTCGAGGTCAGCAGCACCCCGTCCCCACCATACACAGTGTTGACAGAGTGCTGCTTCCCCCTCCTGAGACACTGGATGGTGGTCCAGAGCCTCTTTGAAGCCATCCGGAAGTTGTTCTCCATGGCCTCACTGAACCCATGCCTGGGTTTTCGCCTTGGCAACTGCTGTAGCTGCATTCCGCTTGGCCTGTCGGTACCTGTCTGCTGCCTCCAGAGTCCCACAGGCCAAGAAGGCCCGATAGGACTCCTTACCGCCGGTGTCCACCAGCGGGTTCCGGTATTGCTGCCCCGACAGGCACCGACCACCTTATGGCCACAGCACCTGTCAGCCGCCTTAGCAATGGAGGCACGTAACATGGCCCACTCGGACTCAATGCCCCCCCTCCCCCAGGACATGGTCGAAGCTCTCCTGGAGGTGAGAGTTGAAGCTCCTTCTGACGGGAGACTTTGCCAGACATTCCCAGCAGACCCTCACAATGCGTTTGGGTCTGCCAGGTCTGACCGGTGTCCTCCCCCACCATTGGAGCCAACTCACCACCAGGTGGTGATCGGTTGACAGCTCCACCCTCTCTTCACCCGAGTGTCCAAGACATACGGCCGCAAGTCTGACGATACGACTACAAAGTCGAGGGATGCCAAGGGATGCTAGGGATGCCAAGTGCGCATATGGACACCCTTATGCTTGAACATGGTGTTCGTTACGGACAATCTGTGGTGAGCACAGAAGTCTCATAACAAACGCCACTCGGGTTCAGATCGGGGGGCATTCCTCCCGATCATGCCCCTCCAGGTCTCACTGTCGCTGCCAACGTGAGCGTTGAAGTCCCCCAGCAGAACAAGGGAGTCCCCAGAAGGAGCACTCTCCAGCACCCCCTCTAAGGACTCCAAAAAGGGTGGATACTCTGAACTGCTGTTTGGACCATAGGCACAAACAACAGTCAGGATCCTTCCCCCCACCCGAAGGAGGAGGGAGGCTACCCTCTCATTCACCGGGGTAAACTCCAACGTGCAGGCACCGAGCCGGGGGGGGCAATAAGTATTGCCACCACTGCCTGGCGCCTCTCACCAGTGGCAACTCCAGAGTGGAAGAGAGTCCATCCCCTCTCGAGGACTGGTTCCGGAGCCCATAGCCTATATCTAATCGGAACTTCTCAACCTTGCGCACCAGCTCAGGCTCCTTCCCCACCAGAGAGGTGACATTCCACTTCCCCAGAGCTAGCTTCTGTAGCCGAGGATCGGCCCGCCAAGGTTGCTGCCTTCGGCTGCTGCCCAACTCACACGGCACCTGACCCCTATGGGCCCTCCTACGGGTGATGAGCCCACGGGCAGGAGGTCCCACGTCGCTCTTCGGGCTGTGCCTAGCCGGGCCCCACGGGTAAAGGCCTGGCCACCAGGCGCTTGCCATCAAGCCCCACCCCAAGGCCTGGCTCCAGGGGCGGACCCCGGTGACCTGCGTCCAGGCAAGGGGAACTCTGGACCATTCGTCTTTTTCATCATAAGGGTTCGGTTAGCTACACTTTGTCTGGTCCCTCCCCTTGCCATTTTGGTCATTTTTTCAACATGCTATACCATGGTGTTTTTGGCCTTCTTTGAAACATTTGAAGCTGTGGCTTGTGCACGCTATTTTTTGCTGTTTAGAGGTGTTTTCAGCTGGGTTTTTTTTGCTCGTTTCGCTTTTTAATGTGGTTTAATGTGGTTTTTAGTTGTTCTTTAGACATGTCATATTTTCACATTTTTCCATACGTGCATTTTTGTGGATTTTTAGACTTGCTATTTTATGGTGTTTTTTGGCCGTATTTGCAACATTCTATGCTACAACGTGTCTCGTCATGCTATTTTATGTAGTTTAATGTGGTTTTCAGCAGTTTTTTGGACATGTCTTATTTTGACATTTTATCCATTCTATAGCTTTGCATTTTTGGTGGAATTTAAGACATACTATTTTGTGGTGTGTTTAGCCGTTTTTGTAACATCCTATGCAATGGCGTGTATCGGTATTCTCTTTTATGTGGTTTAATGTAGTTTTCAGCAGTTTTTTGGATATGTCAAACTTTGACATTTTTGCCATACTATAGGCTTGCATTTTTTATCAAATTTTAGACATGCTATTTTTTGGTATTTTGTGGCCATTTAAGCAAAATCCTATGCTATGGCCTGTCTAAGCATGCTATCTTAAGTGGGTTAATGTGGTTTTCAGTAGGTTTTTGTTTTTGTTTTATGGCACATACATACTATAGACTTGCTTTTTTGTTGGACCTTCCAACATGCTACTTTATGGTGTTTTATGGTGTTTTTGGAAAATCCTGTGCTGTAGCATTTTCAGCATGCTCTTTTATGTGGTTTACTCTGGGATTCAGCAGTTTTTTGGACATGTCATATTTTGAAATTTTATCCGCACTACAGCCTTGACTTTTTGGTGGATTTTTCGACATTCTATTTTATAGTGTTTTTCGTCGTTTTTGCAACATTCTATGCTATGGTGTCTCTCAGCATGCTTTTTTATGTGGTTTAATGTGGTTTTCAGCAGGTATTTGGATATGTGATATTTTGACATTTGCCATACTATAGCCTTGCATTTTTGGTGGATGTTTTGGTGTTTTGGGACGTTTTTGTAACATCCTATGCTATGACGTGTGTCTGCATGCTATTTTATGTGGTTTTCAGCTGTTTTTGGGACATGCAATACTGTTGTTTTGAAATGGGGGTAGGCGTCCCCCTGGGGGTATGTGGAGCTACTCGAGGTGGTACGTGAGAGTTTTAGAAAAGGCATTTTATAAAATAGCAGTCATGCATAACTCCTAAAAAAAAAAAAAAAATTACAAAAAGTTCAGTAAAAGTAATTTCATAAACTGAATTTTATACTCAATATTCATTTTCAGTTAAGTCATGTCCATTAAAAATTCTTAAGCATTAAGAATTGCATGATGGCAAAAGAAATGATTTGCCATCAATTTAGTCATTGATTCTTAACATTCGAAATGTTTAAAATTAGTTTTTTCAAATGTTTTAAATTTGAAAGTGTTTTTCAATTACAATGTTGTTTTATTAATCATACACTGATGGCACAGTGCTGTGTTGTACCTCTTTTTTTGTTTCTACATAAAATGTTTTGTGCTGGTCAGGAGGTACTTGGTTGAAAAAAATATTTTAAAGGGGGTGCATTACAGAAAAAAGTTTGAGAACCATTGGAATTGTGTCGTCCAAGATTTGACCAAAATGTCATAAACACGTCATAGTGTAGTTTGTCATTCAAAATTTGACCAAAATGTCATAGTATAGTATGTTGTCCAAAATTTATAATATGCAGTTCAAAATTTGACCAAAATGTCATAGTTAATGGACTGTACTTGTATAGGGCTTTTCTAGTCTTTTTGACCACTCAGAGTGCTTTCACATTACATGTCACATTCACCCATTCACACACACATTCACACACTGGTGGCTGAGACTACATACAAGGTGCCACCTGTTACTCAGTAACCGCTCATATGCATTTACACTGCGATGATGGAGCATCGGGAGCAATTTGGGTTTCAGTATCTTGCCCAAGGATACTTTGACATGTTGACCAGAGGAGCCGGGAATCAAACCGCCGACCTTCCAATATGAGGACGACCCACACTACCTCTGAGCCACAGTCGCCCCCTTTCTTTTTTAACTTTTTTCATGAAGTTTATTTAAAATACAATTTTTTGATTTTTTTTTCTCTCGACATGAAATACTGAGATATGATTTTTTTCTTCAATATACTATACTGACATTTTTTTATTGTTTTTTTCGACATACTATACTTTCCCTTTTAGTGATGTTTTTTCATCATACTGTACAATAAATTATCATATAATTAATATATAATTAATTAATAAATGATCTGACTCAATTAACAAGTAAAAAGTGGTTTTGTATCAAACACATTTATTGATTTTGAAATTTCTATTGACAGGTATGTACACAACCAGGTAACAAGTGCATTGTCCCTCCAAAACTGAAACAACAAAATGGATAATTATTTAAAAATCTACAAATTAACAACAACATGCTTTGTTTTTATGTCCTTTTTTCAACCCTACTGTAGTCATTGTATAAATTAAATTATAAAAATGTTTACTCCACAGGCATACACAACAGTCTAAATTCTTCACCTATTCTGACAGGAAACAGTTTTTATTTGCATTATTTTATTTTGCTTCACTTTGTCATACTCCATGTATCCACCTGCAAGTCATAATTCACTCTCTCACCAAACTCCATCCAAAAAAATACATGTTAATGATAAACATTCACAAATCCTATGAGCACACAGGTAATAACAGGTAATAATGCAACACTTCATGGCAATGACTAACGTTTTTAAGTACAGTACATGTAATGTCAAACAAACTGCTTTGTCATAATTCACAAAAGACACACATCTGGTTTTGAGGCTCGTACTTGCTTTTTTATGTATTTCATACATGCTGAGAGGAAATGGAGGACCTTAATTTGTTAGTATCTGTTTTTGAGTGTTTCTCTAAGAAACGCAGTGGTTATGTTGTAGCTGTCAACAAACTGGTGACACCTCAAAGTTTTCCCCAAAGAGCAGCATTCTAACACGCAGGACTGACACAAATCCTCGCTCCAAATCAGTTTGAGGGCAGAATAAACCCTTAGCTGAGGGGAGCAGTCTGTTGATTCTACTCTATGTTAGGAAGACAGTTAGAGAACCAAAGAGCTCTAAATAGTCCCTTCTTATCTCTGTTTACCTCAGACCCTGACGACTGGGGTCGTAGCTGTAAGGGGCGCAGTGGAGCCAGTGTCATAGTCCAAGTCGATCATGGTGTGGTTGGCGGTGCCCAGGCTGCTAAGGGAAGTGCCTGTGCCCATCTGTCTGTCCCGCAGACTTTGCAGATAGCTCTGAAAACAGCACAGGAAGAGATGAGTGTGTCACACAAAAATATTGGTGTCAACTTGACAAGAATTTTATGGCATCAGTTAGGCTTACTTTTAAGGTATAACTGATGCCATAAAAAAACAACAATCAGTATCTACAGCACACGCCATGTTGGGTGACACTGACCGGTGCTAGTAGATCCCCAGCATAACGTTTCACTGGGGTGGGTTTACGGCGGTACGTGCCTTCCTGCCCACCTGCCTGCTGTCGCTTCTTGGCGTCCTTCTCTCGAATCCGCATCAGCTGGACTCGCTTCTGTCTCCGACTGATAACAACTACAAGGAGAAGGGGAAATTCAAAGGCAGCTTTTAAACATCACAACACGCAACAACAATGCGTTAAACAAATCACAGTAATTCTAGACAGAGTATGAGATACATTAGTGGTAGAAAAATGTATCTATTAAATACAAACTTAAAACATCTGGCCTTTACTTATCGATGTGCTAAAGGTAAAATTTTGGACCTAAGTAAAAGATAAAAGTAAAAAACCCTTTACTTTTACTCCTAACTTTGGAAACAGAGAATGGCTGTACAGTATTCTTTTATTATCATGAGAAAACTAACTTATTTCCAAAATCCCAGCTTAGTCATCTCTACATAAAAAGATAATCTATCCGTTATCACAAGAAGAAAAAGGTCGGATCCTCCTAATACTTTTAATTATTGACAGAGATCTTGAGTGTCATGCCAGCATGTATAGATGGTGTTATGAAAACTATTGACTGATTTAAGCTGAAAATATCAGATCAAGGTGTACCCGTTACTGAACAATGCCACTGAGTGTACTTCAATCAAAGCTCAATTATGAATCCTCTCTGAAAGTCATGACTGTGATCTTGAAGGCTGAAATCAGATGTGATGAAATGAGCCAGGCACACATTTTGAGGTTCTCCATAATTATACTGTGAAAGTCATTTTCCCTGAATAAATTATATTATCTCTAGAAATCTGTGTTTGTTTACTTGAGAAACTATAAAAGTTAACCTGTTATCATTGGGGATATGAAATGTATTATTTATAACATAAAATAAACAAACGGTTTTCACATATCAAACTTCCACTTTCAGATGATGTCTCGGGATGAGGGACACCAATTATTGTCGCACATTATTTCAGCACATGAGGCAGTCAGTCTAATGTTGATGGGTGCATGGACCGTAACTGATCTCGCACAATTAACGAACAACGTGAATGGAAGAATTAACAAGTTGTTCCCTTCAATCACATTTCACTGAGAAGACCTTTGTCTTTGATTGGCTTTTCCTGCTCTCATCATAGCTGTGATAGCTTGAGTCACATTTAAATGTTACTCCTACACTTGATGTAATAGGATTAAGTCACTTGATAACTGTTAAGACAACTTTTTTACTCCGGTCTTGAATTAAAATAGGAACTGACTTCCCACTTCGTCAAACTGTCATATTTTTTCCTTACCCTCAGTGTGTGAGAAGCTGTCATCCGTCAGTTTCCATTGGACCAGTACTCCTATGAGGCTGAGGGCGGGCCAGATGCCAAGAATGACCCAGCTGTACCAGCAGAGAGGTTGCCCGGGTGTGAGGCGCAAGCATTCATACACATACGTGGCCAGAACCAGCATCTCCACAAAGTAATCGGCACACACAGTCATGATAGCTGCCCCAAAAACAGCCGTGGAGAGCATGGTGAAGAGCTTTTGCCACTGCAGTGTCAGCACAGCAAACAGCATGCCTGTTCCCAAAAGTGCACCCAGTGGGACCCAGACTGTGGTAGGAGTGTAGAACTGGTGAGTGACCAGCAGGGCGGCGAGAGCCAGGAGGAGGCCCAGCAGCAGGCCGGTCATGAAGAGGCCGACGCTTCGCACCAGCATAGTGACCAGGCCGCACAGCAGGCCGATACCGAGGCCGATACCTGCGCTGGCCTCCACGCTCAGCTGGGTGTCCAGCACATGTTCCTTGTGACACAGCAAGAAGATGATGACGGAGCCAAACATCAGACCGGACAGGAACATGACAGCTTTGAAACAGCGGTAACCTAAAAGAGGAGAGACACGAGAGATCTAGAATGAGAATTCAGGAGCTGGAAGCATCAGCGAATATGCATTTGTCCTTTTATATGTCTATAAAGTACAAAAGGTATAAATTCAACAAAGTAACTCTGGACAGATACAATCAGAATGATTATTTATAAGAAACTATAGAAGCTCATTCCTGCCAATGTGATGAAAAAAAAAGATCCTGTTAGTCATTACAATAAAAACCTTTCTTACAAAAAAGACTCACTTGCCTCAGACACTCATTATTTTGGGATACTAAATGACATTTTTGAGAAATAATCTCATTATTATGACACTAAGTCATCATTTTATTATATTACAATTATTTCAAAATGTGACACTTTCTCAAAAAAATGACTTAGTATCTAAAAATGAGAAATGATACTGTCATTTTGAGATACTAAGTCATTATTTTAGAAATACTTAGTCATTATTTTGAAAGAGTTTCTCATCATAATGACTTACAGGGTCTTTTTTCATCACTTGGCAGAAATGTGCTTCCACACAGTCCATATTGATTTGACTATATTTAAAGACTGTGGAGCAAGTTTACAGTTACAAGGGGCATTTTGATGCCGTGTTCTGTCATCTAAAAACATTTAGTTTCAGGTTCCTCGATGTCAAGGTCTGTGAGTCGTCAGGGGTCCGTACCAAAAAAGCAGTAGATGATGCCAAACAGGCAACACATGGAGCAGATGACGGCAGGGATGACATCATATTTCCTGTCTATCTCCAAACTACAGGTGTCGACCTCGGCTGTGCCTGCCCCGGCCGCTTCAGGGCTCAACCCGGTGAGATCTGCCATTCTGTGTGAATGTGGGAGGCTGGAGATCGGGTAAAGGGTTGCACCTCTGGTGGCGTTATCTCAAGTCCATCTTGAGCAGCTCTGCTGACTGTGAAAGGAGAGGAAATTATGAATTATTGATAAATATAGAAAGTACGTTGTGTCCTGATTTCACAGAACACTAAAGTAGTCCAGGGGTAAATGTGACGTGAGAAATTTTTAAATCAACTGTGACTTCTTTCTAGTTACTCTGTATGTGCAGCTGTCAAAGACTCAACACGCAAAGCTATGCAACACAGTGCAATCCTGCATACCCCGGCGTTCACACAGGCTGCTCATTCACGGTCTATAGTCCATATGCCAGGACCCCTGTTGATCTCTGCTCGCGCTGAATCATTAGAGTCATGATTAACTCTGACAGTTGTAAGTGGTCGGTCATCAGGGAGAGTAACTGGTTTTACTTTATCAGATTTTAAAGTAATCCTGTTTTTAGAATTACACAAGAGGGAGCAATATTTTCTGTTAGTAATTTGGCAACTTTGGTTTCATGTTAAATACATTTTTAATTTTTTAGTAATTTTTTAAATGATATTACCCCATTGGCACCATTGCTTATTAAAAATATTTACACATACTGTTAATTAACAGTTTTATAATGATAACAACTAGTAGACACAATAAATACATTGAAAATTGCTACAGAGCAAAATATGTTGCCATACTGGGAAAATAACATACTCATAATGTTGACTTTGCATTAGCTAAACACAGTAACCCCGTTTTCAATCCTTGAAATGGTTTATTTAGCATAAGACATGTGGACGTTTTCTCAGTTCATAAAGGAACACTTGATCCATTGTAGTTTATCCAAAACAAAATTCAACAAACATCGCCAAATTTAGAGCTACAGGGTTCTCACTGGACAGCAGCAGGCGTATACTAAAGTATTAAGCCCACCTTGTTATCAACAGGTATGCAAAACTATGCTTAAAAACATTTTCTTTCGTAGTTCTTTGTCATTTCACCTCCACTGACTTTGTAATTTTAGGACCAACTACTACCCTTGACAAATTATATATGATATTTGAGCTCACAGGCCTGCAGAGAGCCACAGAGGGCTGCAGTGGGGCTAAAGGCTTATGGGTGGACTGCTCTTTCTGAGGCTGCTGGCAGACCTCCTGTATGATCTCACCACAGCCGAGATCCGATTACAGCGCAGTCACGTTTTCTACTTGAGACAAACAGTCAGGAACAGTCGCCCCTGCCTTTATTCCTTCCCTGCTTGCCAGATCTTTCTTTTTCCGCCCTGTCTGTCCACTACCTCTCCTCTTAGGACTGGAACTTTCCCCCGCCTTGAATCAAGTTCCTCTTTTACACTGAAATGTGCCTCATCTGTTTCTTCTTTTTCTCAGACACAGGACTGTGTAATTTGTATGTCCTGCCTATGAATTACTTTACATGGAAAAAATGAGAGTCCACTGGAAAGTTTTCTTTTCTTCTTTAGTCACTTGCAGCTTTTCATTACCTATCCCTCTCTCACTCTTTCTGCTTTCCATCAGTGACAACTGCAACGTCTTATTTCTTCGCCCATAGAGAGGACACAAATTGTTTTCAATATGTGTCTGTGGCCTGTTGGTCGGAAGACTGGTTTTGTTTAGGTTATAAAGTGCATCAAAACTTTTGATATATGTCTATAGCTGAAATTGAGATAATATGCACATTGTTTCTGAAAAATAATTTGCTGTGGGTACGGTATAAATATATAATAAACATAGCACAAATTGCAATGACTACTGATACATCAGTTTCAATACTTTGCAACAAACTTAAATGAGCTGTCTGCAACATTCAGAGCATATCTATTATTCAGAGTCTGATTGTCTGCACATGACACTCAACATGGAGGTGGCTGAGCAAGGGTTTACCAGCTAATGGTGCTAGCAGCTACTGGTGTTAACAGCTTAATGGCAGTGCTGACAAAGTTAATGGTTTTAACTGAGGTGGGCGTTATGCTTCTGCAATGACACCATCTTGCCACTGTGGGTTGAGAAGGTGTTATCAGCAGTAAGGAGGCAATTAGCTAGCTAGTGGGATGCATCATTTTTTTTCTTAGTGTGCTTTGGACTAGGCAGAACATGCTTGGGGAAAAAATAACACCAGTGGGATAGACACATAGGGTCTTACATAAACAAACATGCACTCAGGGCCAGACTGACTACCACAACAAAAAACAGAGAAGCTCAGATTACCACACATGCACACAGAAAATGAGACTTATTAAAAAATATATAATTTTGACGGGTTTTCCCTTCCTTTGAGAGGACAGGTTTTAGAGAAATGGGAGACAGAGAGTGAAGCAACATAAAGCAAAGGGCTGCAGGTTGGAGTCAAACCCGCAGCCGAGCTAATGGGCATCCCGGAAAATGTGACTTAAATCTCAGCTCCCGATAACATTACTTCACTATATCTTTGCATGGCAAATAGTGTTTTGCGGCTATATTGATGATCTTTATGTTGTATAGAGCACCTTTAATGTTTTTCTTACTTGACTAGTGAATCAAAATATATGAACTAGTGTACAAACTATCTTGATATCAGTGAAAGGCTGGTGAAGAAAATGCCATGAGGAAAACTGTTGGGGACATTTTGTTGACTAAAACAAGACAAAAACTAAACTAGACACACACAACAAAATCTTAATTCTCAAACAAAATAAGAACTGCTGGAGAAATTTCTGTATACAGTCAAGGCTATAATCTTCTTGTTACCGCGGCCAACTTGAAATAAAGAACCAAACCCTACTGTGGGATAAAATAAGGGGTCGGGGCAGCACGTCAGTGTGGGCTGTTTCTGTGTGGAGTTCTCATATTCTCTCCATATCTGTAAGGACTACCTCTACATCTAAAGACACTCAGGTTTAACTCTAAGATTTGCAGTAGTCTAGATGGTTTGTTATACAGTAGATTGGCTCTTCTTGCCCATTTAAAGGGGACTCCAACTCCAACAACCTGATGACCCTGAGCAGCAAAAGAGACTAGAAAAGGGACTGACTGACACAGGAAGCTTATTTGCTTGATTCAGTCATATGTGAATAAAAGAAGTAATATGGAACAATCAAAATGTTAATTTACACTTCCTTAAAGGTATTTATGTTTTAAAAATAAGCCAAAAAACTTCAGTAGATATAGCAGTTAAACTTGAACTTGTTTATTGCTGTTGCTTTGCCCCGAAGCATTTTGCCCTAGTCAGCATTTGTCTAATATGACGCAAATGCAAAATAAGGCCACCTGGCTGGTTTGGATATGAAACACCTGCACAAGCCAGCTGCAGGGAGCTTCTTTTGTAAGGCTTTTTGTGAATGGCTCAGCTCTAAAGCCTTCCCTCTATTTACCTGCTCTGTGACCTTTTGCCTATTAATTTTCTTCTTGCGAGAAATATGAAACCTAAACAAAGATGAGGTGCAACACATTCTTCTAACAAACTGCATCATGTACTTTTGAAGCAGAGTACATCAACATAATTCGCTTAACTTCACCACTTTAATATCAAAAGGTCTATTTGAAGCTTATTTAATACTTACGTAGTTTTATCTTTAAAAGAAACAAGACAGAAAAGTGATTTGATATCTCCCGTTCTTAACACTGCGTGTCAAATTTAAATACAGCTTTGTATAAGATGTTGTGGGTAGATCAAATAATAACACAGGAGCTAACTTTACAGTAATTGCTGTAATTGGACACTAAGATATTCCCACTACTTCATCTGCTGCCTCTAGTAAGCCAGGACCTTCAATGAGTGTTTTGTGGTTGGCTTACTGAATTGAGTTAAACCATGATAATACACCATTAGTGCTAATAGAAAATAATAAGTCCCTTCTTTCTACCATATATTTTATTTGGTTGCTGTTTAATCTTTTATTTCAATTGGTGAAACAACTCATTTTTGGTTCACCAGTAACTCTTGCACAATGTGTGAACTGGTTAATATTTCAACACCACTGAAACAGTAATTTACTTAATTCTACACACACACCCATGTCTCTGCCTCATGTTACCCCTCCGTGAGTCACAATGGTGTCCTATGTCTAGCAGGCTTGGAAGTCCTTGCTGCCGTGGGAGAATAGAGCCATTATGGGGCAAAACAAAGACTCTGAGGCCCATGCTGTGACCTCTAGTGGCACTCAGAGGAAATCATGCGGACAGAAAAGAGACTACATAAAGATGGCTGAGAGCACCAAGGAGACTGGTAGATCCCGAGTGTTTGCTTTTAGATGGGTGCCAAGTATTTTCCTTCAGAGGGCTGGTGAGTGATGGAAGAAGGGGGTCCTTACTAGCGACAGACCTATCTGTCTTAATGACTGAGTTCTCTGGAGGCCCCCAAATCTCCCAATGCTTGCTGCATTTTCTACAAGCTAAAATCGCTTGGCAACTAGTTCAATATAACACAATACAACTAAAGCCGCTTTTCCACTGCATCATACAGCATGGCTCAACTTGCTCTGTTTTGGATATTTATTTGCAAAAGCTGTGGATAGTACTTGGTACATTTTTTGGTACAACCTAAGTCGAAATTCCAAGCTAGCTGAGCCAATATTAGAAATGTGTTTGGTTGCTGATGAAGGGATTCAACAAGTGTTGCATTGAAGATGATGGCAGTTTCATGCAGCGTTGCTATGGCAATCAGGTGAGAATTACACCTAGACTGAAGGGGGGCTATCTGCACTAGAATTTTTTTTTTAAAATGACCTAGTATCCCAAATGTGGAGTAAAAGTCTACAGTGATGCTAGCAGCTCTGTGACACTGTTCCTAGTTGTAGCTAGATGCTATAATCAGCATGCTAACATGGTCACAGTGTCAGTGCTAATACATGAGTTTACCTGGGCTTAGCCTTTTAGGACACTAAAATCTGCATATCAGTACACAAAAAGTACAGCTGAGATGATTGGGAATGCCATTTATTTTTCAGGTTTCAGTCATAAATCACTGACTGGACAAATTCAAATGAAGTTCTGTTGATAGTGTAAGATGAAAACTTATTAGGATTCTACTTCTGGGGACCATAAATATCCATACAAAATTTTATGGAAATCCATTCAATAGATGCTCCAAGCGACAACCTCCAGGGATGAAAAATGAAGCCAACATGGAAGTGCCAAACACTGCAGTTCCTCTATTGGCCACTTGAGTCTGATTTCAAGAGTGGGTCAGTCCCAACAGACCCCAAAGGTAAAATGCCCTACATTACAGCAGAAATAACCATTTTTACAGCCTAGTACAAAAAAAAAAAAAAGTTTAGGTCTCCATGGCCAATTTCCCCATTCATGACAACTAAGCCGGACGAATTATTATTATTATTATTATTATTATTACTATTATTTTTAAATAACTCAAATGTTTACATTTGATTAAGGCCTAAAGTTAAGCGTAATTAAGGGCAGGCTGCTTTCAGTGGCAGGCTGTCTTCCGATAGTGTCCTCTGCTTTTCAGTCAGATCCACTACTCGCTACTGCTTCTTCCCCAAATATGGTAAATTCTGGCTCAAAGAAAACAAAATGTGACAGCAGTAATGCCAAACTCAAGGCTTCAAAATGCAAGTCTACAAACCAAGCTACATCACAGGAGCTTCTTCCATTATTTTTACAGCGGTTGAGACATTTCAGTTGGACCAAAGCAGTGGACCAACCAACCGACTGAGGCAAAAACATTAAGCAACTATTATATAACATGGACTAACTTGATTAGTAATGGCTTGGAAAGTGTCAAACTTTTTTACTAGTAAGTTGGAACTGTGCATTTAGACACCATGAGCATCAGCTACAGATGAGCTATAGGAATATTATGTTGCCCTTGCCAAAGAGTATACTCCCCCTGAACAAACACTGCGGGGGACTGAGTACTGCAGATTTGAGTGCTCAGCTGCTGAGAAACAGGCAGGGCCTGATACAAGTTCCCCACATAGCTAATTCGGGTGTGTTTAATGAAAGGGTGAGCGTGTGTGATCACAGCCAAGGATTCTGCGAGTACTTCTCCAACTTGACAGCATGGGCCAGCTGAGTAGCTGAAAACCTGCACTGTTATGACCTGGCTGTCTGACAACTTCACTTGGAAGACTCTACCAAGAATGTGAGATGCACCAGGGTCTGTGCTCTGCAGTTGCAGCCATAAATCATGCCACCTTCAGCTGAACACCCAAACCAGCTGGAAGACTGAGACAAGAAACCATTGGAATAAAGCTAACTGTCACAGTGGGGGTTATTAAAATGGATGCCATACGGTGCTAAGCATAAAACTGGATAAAGATGGATACATGTATGCTCATTGTCAACATCTGCTTTCACTCTGGATCATATTGAGCAAGACATCATATGGGCCACTATTGAGCTTCCTGCCTCTCCATTGCAGGAAGCTCAGACCAGATGAGGAAGTGGAACATCAAGTTTCAGCAGGAACTGACCTTTGTGTTGGTGAAACGAAGCAGACAGGAACAAAAAGTTGGATCATCATCAGTAACCTCAATAACACTGCCTAGATTTCAAAGGAGAATGTGGGACTGAGAAACAAAATGCAGCTAGAATGCTGCACTGGTGAGGGAGTTAGGAACACATGCAATTGGACCTGAGAGATTTGGTTGTAGTAGAAAAACAGCAGGAACTTTAAGGCCACCGTGCAATATGATGAAAACAAGCTTGTAATCTGTCTGGCTCGCAGGCTAATCTACATATAACACTTGCCATTGTGTCTCTGCTTACACGACAGAAACGATTTCTGCAGCAGAGTTTGTGCTTGGTGTGCGACTTGCATAATGAACAAAGCACTCAGAGGTTTTCTAGTTCTGATCCACACACTCTTGGTCTGAGCTGCTTACAGCCATATTCACACCACAATGATGTGCTGATCATCAATGTGTGAAATTTACAAATTTATGCAGAATTTACAGCGACACATCAATACCAGCTGCTCATGTCTCTACTGTCACATTAACGCGTACATCACACTCCTGTCATCTTAATTGAGCAGAAGTCTGCGTATTTTTTAATCCAGATTTATCCTTTCAGTCACATTTCCTCACAGTTTAGAAACTAAAAATGCAAGCATAAACAAACACATAAAGATATCAAAAAAAAAAAAGCAAAAAAAAAAAAAAAAAAAGCCATAGAGCATTGCAACAGATAAGTGGTGCCTCAACTTGTGCCCTAGCAGGGTGTCTACAGTTAGGGCCTATCATACATAAATGTATTGCTTTTAAAGACCTTTTCAAGACCATTTTATCAACATTAAAGGCATATTTTAATAAAAACAATTTAAAGATCATAAAAAAATCATATTTTACATACTCAAGCATTACTCAAGCATTGCAAGTAAGTATTAAGGTAAGTATGTGGTGCCGTGCAGAAGTAGGTTTTATGTAAGGATATGGTTATTAGAGTGAGTAAGTTTAAACTACATTGCCAACAGGTAAGTGCAAATATGACATAAAAAGAAATTGTCAGGTTCAGTGGTAGGCTTAATTAAATACTTGTAACTTCAGAAATGCAGGAGAGCTTTACTTACTGTGACAAAAAGAAATTAAGAGGTAAAAAAAATACATTACATAAAATGTGTCAGTTAAAACACTACAAATTCAAGTTGAATACTTTCGAAGGACCTGCAGATGCACTGCCGAGCTCCAAAGTGTGACCAAACTTTCTCTTTGTGTGACTCATGTGTTACTTTTGCACGCACATGTCTGACAACTTTCGCATGTGGCTTGCGTAACTGTATCAAAGTGAATCATCATTGCATCGTGGGTCCATTAAGTACTGCATTTACAGCTTTACACTTCTTAATGCTTACGTGTCATTTTAGGGCCAGGTTTTATCAGAAATAACAACAGAACTTTTTTTTTCCACTGCATGGATCTAGGATGTAACTATACCTTATTCATTTTAATACTGAGGTCTGTCCTCTTTTGAGGCAACCTTTCAAAGAGATCTCGTGATCCTTCCATAATCATCAGCTGCTTACCCCAAAGTCATCTCAATCAGACCAACATACAGGCTTTAATGCAGCTCTCTGACAAGGTGTAACACAAGAATGTGCACGTGGATGCAATGGATCTTTCTCAAACCAAAAATTCACAAGAAAAAAAAGATGTTAACTTAAAAAAAAAACTTAAACCACTTAAATCCTCACAATCCACATACTTGTTACCACAGAGTCTCCAAAATTGTGAATTTTATGCAAAACTATTTGCCTCCCAAAGCTGGCTAAATCCACCCGGCCAACTTCATTTTTCACACAACACAGTCAGAATTCCAACATCTTGATCACAACTGAGAGTTAACACTCACATAATTTTGCAATATTTAATGTGCTTAATAGCTTTATTTAGTAGAAATTCACTTGACAGCTGTTCAAGTGACAACATTTCAGTTAAAATCTCACTGGCAGTTGTATGACTTTGACCGAAGCCTCCTTTTTGCAATCAAGTCAATAATTCTCACTGCCAAATAATTTCCCCGATATTTCATGAGTCGTATCTAACTTCTTTTCCCTTCATAATCTCTCATTCTCATGCCTGACTTTACTCTAAACAATAGAGGCCATTCAACTTAAAAAATGCAGAGAGCTACTTATAAAGAGAGGCATGAAAAAAGATCAGAAACGCAATAAGGAGCCTTTTGAAGAGTCACATGTCGATGGTGCATGCATGTACTGTACATCAGAAATACACATGGTCATTAACATAGCAGGGACTAATAATCAGCCACCAAGGAAACACTTGACATGCTGCAGTAAGCTGGTGATGTGATAAAGCAGCAGAGGAGGGCGTATAGTGTGTACAGCAAGGAGGGGCACTACCACAACGCTCTATTAGGGTTTGTGGTGGAGAGCAGCATTTAGTAGGCGGTGTGGTGGAGTCTAATGTCCACATGCTAGCGAGAGCATGACAGTATGGCATTGTGTATGAGATAATATATGCTGCAGAAGAACACAAGGGTTGGCCTGGAGCAAAAGTGTCCCTGGGCAAGACATTGCAAAAAATGCACATGTCTCTTTGTATCATTCTGTGTCCCCTCTCTAAATTTGGAGGTTTTTGTCTGTTACTTCAGTGCAGGCATAGCTCTCCATGCGTACTTTTTTTCCTCAGCATCAGTTTGTGACTCGCAGGATGAATAATTGATCTGTAAGTGTGTTCAGAGCTGATCAGATCAGATCAGATCAATAGATTAGAGGAGCAGCTGCTGCGAGTGAATGCAAACTTTTAGACCCAACAGAATGAAGTTAAGTTTCACATTTAATGTACCAGACGTTCTGCTGCTCCATCTGTGCCCAGACTATGCTCTGTGCTCCGAGAGTAGTGCAATGAATAACCAAACAGTATATATATTTCAATAGTGCTTCAAATAAACGGTCAAGCTCCAAAAATATGAAAATGTTTTTGCGGTGGCAGATGTTCTAATTGTGGCAGGCCGCTACAAAGAAATGATTGTGTGGAAAACCACATGTATGAAGGTATGAAGCTGAGCTGGAGACATGTCAGTGGGGTATCATGATATTATTTTAAAGTATTAAAACTTTGATTAGCTCTTATGAAACTTATGTTTTTTAATCTTCTCATAGGGACCTGGTGTCCAAGAAACAAAGCCTCTCATAGACAGACTGCCAAAGTAGAATTTGATATCCTTCCCCCTGGCTGCCGTTTCAGAAGGCCAAGAACAAAAACAAGGTGTGCCGGACCTTCTTTTATCCCTGTTGCCACTGACACACTGAATTTATTGGCGTAATTTGCTGTCTTTTATATGCATCTGGCTGAGAAAGTTTTTACATCCTACACCTGCATTATTTATTACTTATTTATTCATTTACACTATGTATTTTATCTTTTGCCTCTGCACAGTACTTTGCTTGACTTGACCATGCATTTATTTATTTACTGTGCTGTTTTTAAACCACTTCAGTTTCTGGTTGAGTACTTTAGGAGCATCTAAGTTTTTGCTGGAGCTGAGGAGCTTCTGTATTTGTTTCTAATGCTATCCTTTATGTATTTTGTGTGTTGATGCCTGCTGTACATGAAATTTCCATCGGGATAATAATTGAGATGAAAGCTGAAAGTAAAATTAAATAGGCCACTAACTGAATCGTGATCATCTGTAGATAGCTTTGCAAAAGTGGTAACGCAGTTGTGGTTCAGACCTCCGTGCAGTGCCTATATACAGTATGTCTGCAGCACTTCCCCTGCAGCTCTATCATTTAGAGTAGCCGTTTAACCCTCTTTGTCAAATTCCACTTGACAATAATTGTACCTCCTACAGCGATCTCACGAGTCTAAAATATCTTGTGCGTCCTTTATTTTCCAAGCCAACTCATCACCCCTCTCATGTCATAACTATAACCAGTGTTTAAAGTGCTATAAGTAGCGTATGGATGAATGTTTTAAAATGACTGGTATCAGTTTTTATGTGGTCTCCATGTGACAATGGGCTTTTTCTTGCACCCAAGAGTCTCTCAATCCTTCCATCTCTGAGTCTAACTACAGGTTGGTGCTCAGACAGCCATATCCCTTCTTCTTACAGTTAGTTATTTAGTAGTAGCATAGGAAGACAAGATCAACTGCATTTGATGATTTTTATACCTACGGTTGGGTGTTTTAAAAATGTACTGACATTAGCGACTTAATTAAAAACAACAAAGACACAAAACCTTTTTTTCTAGAAGAGAAAGTGACCGGCAAAGAGCACAGCAGTCGCCATATTAGATTAACCAGAGCAATGACTCTTGTATACGTTACACAGCATTGCTCTTCCTTAACACTGCTCTTATTCAAAATGACTAGCCATTTAGAGTCACTCCTCAGTTGCCCATGTGCAGTACATGTGGACAGACACAAGAAGCCTGATCATGTGGCCTGACAGAGCCGGGGTGTTAACCCAACAATTCTAAAGAATCTGAGGTAAACTCACCTAAATAATCATTTCCCAAAAGTGTCATTATGCAACAGTATTTGTGATGGCTTTGATCCTAAAGGACAACTTCTCTGCTCAAATGACCATTTGTATATCTATTACTCACACCAAATTCTCAAGAACTTTGTTTTTCTGGAATGCTTCCACAGTGAACAAGGAATCCAAAAACTGAGAAAACTCTTATTTAAAGTAGGTCATTTGGGCTGTGTTAACCAACAGTCAAACTATATCAAACATCTGTTCAGTAAGTCAGCAGGCTTTATTTTAAAGGGATAGTTTGGATTCACCAAATCACAAAAACAAACTACTGATCGTAGGAGTGGGAGACAAGCAGCTCCCCTATTCAGCAAGGTAAAAAGACAGTTTTTGTCAATGCAGTCTGGCTTTGAAAAAGAGCATAGATAAGTTTCAGTTCCAGGTCAGAAAAGGGCCGATGTAGATGTATATCATTGGTAGAATGACTACATTGTGCAACAGTAACTATAGGGAGCAATGAAGTTCATCTTTTTAGCCGGTAAAACAGCCAGCCAAGGCCTTGATTAAAGGAATAAACCTTAGTCTATGGCCCTGTTGTCTTGAGGGGAAAACAGACTGCTTGTGTTTAAAGAAGAAAGCAGATCCAAACACAGTAATTACCCAAACTTCACATTAAAGCTTGTCCCCATAAAATGGGAATTCCTACTTTGCTGTGCAGGTCAGCTGCTCTTACTGTGCTCACTCTCTCCCCAACACCACGCTCCTAGAAGCAGCTTAGAGAATTTTCAATAAGGTTTGTGTGCGTTTTATCGTTGAAGGTAGGAGAAGTCAGCATGCTGTTGAAATATTATAGTAACAAAGACATGACAAGAATGAGACCCTTGCGTCTGCGCTAATTAAACGGCACCGCGCAAAACAACACATGCAGTCAAACTTTCATCAACCCCTGCAGTTCATACCCCCTTTTCCTGCCTTCTCTCTTTACCCAAAGCAGGGACGGGCTTCCTCTCTGCCGTTTCAAAGGGGCAAAACCATCTGGTGCAGGCTGACAGAGTATGTCAAGTAGATGGGGGGGTGCACTGAGGGGGTGTAACTACAAACTGCAATCGCCAGTAAAGACAGGACCTGCAGGCTGTCACCACACTGCCCAAAAACCCAAGAGGCACTCCCACCATGCAGCAGAGCCACAGGGACAGGACTTCTTGCACGCTACGTGGGACATGAAGGGACGTGAAATGTTTGCCATACAAGATCACTGTTGTCTCCATGTAGTTATACTTATGCAAAGACACTATAAATGATTATAAAGGGCCATGCAACTTTAAATTGTTGTATTTTGTATTTATTTTAAATACCCTCATGCTGTATTCACACTATCAGCAATGGGCTGTATTATTCATTTTAAATGGAAGATGGTGACATTACGTTACAAACTGACGCATGACACTTGTCGCTGATGACTGGCGTGAAGCTCTACAAACTAAAGTTGAGCTGTTCTTAACTTTTTTCATCTCTACAATGACACAATTAAGCATCAAACTTGTTTTTGTTTCTAGCTGTGATGCTGTATTATTTAGCTTAGTTAGCTAATGCTATGCTAACTTGAGGTGCACTCAGGGATACAATAGAGCAGCGAAATGTGATGTCAAAATAGGCCCCAGATATTTTATGACCAGGCACAAACTTAAGATGCTATTCAGTCAAGGTGCTTAATGGCAAGTAGCAGATCCACACAAGTCTCGGACAATGTTACTACGTTAACAAGCACGTGAGCAACACTTTGACGACGACTCAGCAACATTGTAGCTGGTCACGCTGTTACATTGTCCCTCGTAGTGTGAAAGCAGTGTAAGAATCCAAAAACCTACAAAGTGGGTTTGAGAGGCATGTTTTCTTTAAAAATCTCCAAAATTGCAACATTTATCATTGTCGGAAACTGTGAAATTTAGTTATTTATGGTGGAGCGAGGGTCATGCATTTCTCCAAATCACTAAGAGATGCTCAAGGCAATACATTTGTAGCTACAGGGAAGGTTATGATTAGGAATAATAAAAATTAATGGACAATCGATTAATCAGATGTGAACAATTCAATCGATCAAAGTTTGACCGAGCTTTGATTGTGGCAAAAACTCATTTGGTACAGTTTAAAATGAGCAGTTTTTTTCTTTCAAATGATGATTAATCAATCACTAATTTTAATAACTAATTAAGGAAAATGCTTATTGGTTTGTTACCCTAGTCATGATATATCTATCTGCTATTTTTTTAAAAAACCTAAATCACACCACAGCCACCCCTTTACTCTGATAAATAAAGTACAGTCCCTAAGTGTTCAGATTTGTCAGTCAGTGTTATGTTATACATGACACATAACTGGATTTTAAATTAATGAAATCAGTTTGGACTGCAGACCGCCTACCATCTTCCACTAGCACAACCTCCACATAATTAACTTCAAGCCTAAAGTTGTTAGCCAGTCCTGAATAAAGCAAAGTATTGTTGGATTTTTATGTGAGTGTTGTGTTCAGTGCACACCAATAAAGCCTTTATTATCCTGGATCATCATGTCTTTGTCCTCACAGACTGAGGGATGAATTGCATTATGTGCCTCAAGTGTAAAATGCTTTAAAAGGGGAGCAGCCATGGAAGCGGCCAGGCTTGCTACGTGTTATTACAAACATTTCCAGCTGTAGGGTTTGGCTCTGATCACTCTGGATCTGAGGCTGAGTCGCTCAACAGTAATCAATTATCATCGGTAATGAAGTATGTGACTATTGTTTCCAAGCATAGACCGGAGTTAACAGAATTCAAATGTCCGCTGGCACACAGTAACAAGCAACCACGGTTTAAAACGAGGAGTTATCCAGCGATGTAGGTCTACAACAGAAAGATTAGTGTTTACTTCACTAAAAGTGAGTTTCGGAACTTACCGATGAGCCTGTGTGTTCGGCGATTGTAACGTTAACTTTTCCTTGACAATCGGCCCTGTCAAACAGGAAAAACACCCCACCATTCACTAACACAAAAACGGCGGTAGGGTACCAGGGAAAACCGGTTCTCTCCCAACTTCTCCCACGGCTCTTTTTAAACTGCACTAAACCGATAACTTGGGCATTGTTTTTATCCTATCCCTGCCTCATGCAACTGTTTCAAAATCGAGGACCTGGCCGACGTGAGGAGGGTTAGCTGGTTTCCATTCTCCGCGGTGCCTCACTCACAACTTTGTCTCTAAATTAACCGTTGAAGTTCGCGTCTGCGACTCCGCACCAAACTACTCCAACGAGTCCTCCTCCTATGTGGAAAATCTGAACGGTCCTCCCTCACACACCTCCCCTCTCCCCCTTCTCTCCGCTGAAGTAAACGGCACTTAAAAAAACAAAGGGAGAAAAGTTTTTTCCCTCCGAGGCAATCCCCCTCTGTATCTCCATCCAGCGCCGCGTCGTCAGTTGGGCCGTTGGAGCCCGGAGGGAGGGAGGGGTGAGGGGGCACAGCAACAGATGAGGCCCCCGCTCTTGTGAGCTGGCTGGCTATACCTGAGCCTCTGTTATAAACTCATTCAATTAACGCCGGTTACTTTGAAATTTGCGCATTTCAACATAGAGGAAATAATAATGAGCTGAGTCACAGCAGTAGGCCACGTTTACACCGAGCCCTGTACTTGCTCAGGGACTGTACTTTATTTATCTGAGAAGAAGGGGGATGGCTGGGGTGTAACTTCGTATGTTTTTTTTTTTTATCATGATATCACAGAGGATTATAACCATGTTATTATAACCAAGAATAAAGTCCTAATATTACAAGAATAAAGCTCTAATTTCACAAGAAAGGGGATATTATATTATGGATCTAAACATAAAGGCAAGTGCACAGGCAGCTTCCTTGGCAACGGAGGATAACTTTTTTTCTCATAAAATTACAACTATATTCTTGTTATGACTTGTGATTTTTTTGTTTGTTGTAAATCTACAATTTTATTCCCGTAATATTAGGATACAAGTTTTTTTACCTCGTAATATTATGACTTTTTTTTTTATCAAGGTCTCAAAGTGGCCCTAAAATCTCTGTTGTATCATGACCCTCCCTGGAGCTACACATATTTTTCCTTTGGGGAAAAAGCATAACCCTCCATCCACCAAAACCCAGTCAATATTTGTATGTCGGGCAAAGCAGGAAGTAAATGGGCTGAGAAATGGACCCTATGTAGGACTGTCCATGGGATTTACATTGGCCCCATGCCAGTTGCTGACATGGGTGGGTTTCCCCAGGAGAGCCCCGGATAAGATGTCCATTTTTGGGCTCCTACCCACTTGGTGGTACCCAGGTAGCCCTAGCATAACCCATTTGGGATGCTTTGGGTAAACCCACCTATGTGGGTAAATGCCATGGGCCAATATAAAACCCATGGACTATCCCTTGTAGAGCCTATTTTTCAGCCTGTTTATACGCAAATGGGCCCTACATACAAATGTTTCCTGGGAAATAACCATACTTTTGTATATTCACACCAAATGTAAGTATGGGGCCAATGCAACAAGCAAACAGCACAGAGAGGGTTATCACCAAAACAATCAAGAGCAAAACGCAAATCCTTAAGAACGGCATCATCACACAAGGCGTGAGAGAAACACCTTACAATATATGGGTGCATGAAAGCAACACCAAAAACCAGCAACACCAACAGAATTTTATATCCAAATATATAATATTAAAATAAATACAATATAAGGCCATTTTAAGTTAAATGAAAGAATTGAAAGTAAAATAAAAATATAAAAATATTTGAGGTGCGTCCCTTTTGCACCATCCCCTCCCCTCTTATAAATAATGAACGATTCCGTAATTGCGAGAGAACACAGTACACTAGCTAAACTACTGCTGTTTATAAGGACTGGCTTAAGTGCTAACTAACTATCTATAACAGTACAGTTTTCTACATACTGCACCTCTTACAAAACATAAAAGTTCTAAATCACGGCTTCAACTGACTGATGCTGTCTAGAGAATTTAAAACATTACAAACGCATTTTAGGGTTGCCAGGTTGTCTTTGGTTTGCCGTTTATCCTCCAGGACGTCACTTGCTTTAGCTCTTAGTTCATCAAAGAAATCACTCACAAGGACAGGTGACCCCTGACCTTCTGTAAAAGTACCGCAGAGCATCTAAACCAGAGTCCATTTTCTAAGTCATTACAAATAACAAGTATAGAGTGATTCAAGTCTGTTTACTTTATTTTGCCAGGGTAATTCACTCAGTATCAATACTACTTTCCAAGGAGTCAGACTATTAAAATTCATCATCATTAACTCAACATTTGGAGCTGACCCCTTATTAGAAATCACTCAGTAAAATTTATTACTGCAGACTTTATGACCCTCATTACCATTACTTCACTATTACCGAGAGCGATTTTTTCCAACCTGACAACCCAAATGAAACAGTAATTTTACCATTACAAAACTACAATATTTAAGCCCCCTTTTAAAGGGAGTTGTTTTAGAAAGTGGTAGCCTCCAGACATGATAGAGACAAGTTGTATATATTACAAGCTGGCTCATTCTCTTCTCCTTTTCATATTCATACAGTCAGACAGTGAAGAGGGCTGGGAATGTACTGTGTTTACAGAGTAACAACTGGTGACAAAGGACCCTGTGGATTGTGTTGGGAATGAGCTACAGCTGCAAGCGCTGAGGCTGTAGGAGACACTTCATTCGCACCACAGGGTCTACCGGAGGAGGAGGTTGTGTGTGTGTGTGTGTTTGCCAGGGACAGGGACTTATTTATTTATAGCCATGACCATCTGCATGGCCACCACACTAACAGTTAAACAACCACAACCACAGGTGTTTATCAGTCACCATGTTCAGGGTGTTTACAGTCAACATTCAGATCATTTTATGATCTGTTCAGTCAGGTTTGACTCAATTTATTGTTATTGACAGATTATTACTTTCCCATAGCTTGTAGGTTCCCAGAAATTTCCCATGTGGACTACCTAACATACATCTTAAAACAACGGTAAGGAAAGGCCCTGTTCGTCTTGCTGTGTTGTGACATGCTGAGTTCAAGCCGAGCAAGTTCTGAGGAAACAAATTATGTGACATACAAATCATGTAATTTTTCCTCCCCCTGTCACAACTGAACAGACACGCAATACCCTGAGAATTTGCCTAAAGGTGACTTACATTAGTTCTGTCTATGGCTGCATTTTTGAGTTTTAAATATGCTTGAACTACCTTTTTCTTATGCATAATTTAACCAAGGTATTATATTCAAAGTGTTAAAACCTAAACATGTACTTGCTGGGAAAACTGTGTAACTCAAACACTTAGAGGTGATTTCTGTTCATTTCTGTAGCTTTTTAAATGAAAAGTCAAGTCTTCATTTTCACTCGCAAAAACATGGCTTCTATTCACTTAAACTTTGCATGATTTAATGACTGTATTATGCTGCTAACAATTACACAACACAGCCTCCAGCCTTCTTATGTTCTGGGTACAAAACAATGAGTCATCCCTGTATATTCAATTTACAGACTGCACAAGTCTGGTTAAGGTTAACACGTGGAGACATATTGGGATAGTTCTCTGTGCAGAGGAAGTGATATACCTTTAACCTCTTAGTTTTATGAACTACACCCACCTACCATTGTGCTCGTATGCTTAACTCACAGCAGTATCTGTTGGCTGTCAGGTCTGCGCTTGGCTCTGTGGGATGGGGGCAGAGCAGATGCTGCGACAGGAAGTTACTAACATGGTCCAGATGTGGGGACAAGAGACCACCTCTGACACAGCTGCAAAACGTGGACGACTGCAGGCAGAGTCTCCACACATACACACGATACAGGATCCCTGTGTTGGAAGAAATCTGCATCAGAAGACATTTGTTGATGTTATCTTTGCGGAAGTCTCAGACAAATATGAACATCCTATGATTTAGATCTGTCTCCATTTTCACAGAGCCTATCTTCACTCACTACAGTGAACAATACTACCTACAGTTTTGTTCAAAAACTATATTTTAAGAAATATAAAAGAGTTCAAATTAGAAATGTCTACATATTTAAGTTTTACTGACTATTGCACTAAGATACTGTAAGAGTATGTCATTTAAGCGCCCTCTAGTGTTAAAAATTATATAGTGCAACAAAGTGACAAAACCAAAGCTTCCAGTGAGAAACTATTTTGGTAACAGTGCTTTTTTTTTATTAATAAGTAGGAATGAATTTTACTCTGAAATTTAGAGCCCACATTGGAAATGACCTAAAAGTACAAAATCAAGATGAAATTTTATCAAACCAATGAGACAACAGCTTTCAGGTCAAAGATGACATTATTGGGTTCTAAACGAAATCCTGTGATGCAAAACACTCTAAAACAGTCTGTATGAAGTCCATGCTGAAAATGCTAAAAGAACAAAACAGAAGTTTCACAAAATGCATATGCCATGACTACAGAAAGGCACCAATCAAGCCTAACAAAGAGATGACAAAACGCATCTGCTAAATAGGATCTATGTGTCCACAGGGGCTGGTCTAAGGGCCTGTTTCTTTGGGTTGTTTGGTATTCCATTAAAAGACTTTCCGCAGTCTGGAGTGCAGACCTCCAGAGGGCTGTATTCACCTCTGAACAAAGTGAGAGCCTTTTATGTCTCCCCCGTTTGCAGTTTTTACGGTCCATTAAAGAAAGTGACTAATCCTCATCGTCCTCTTCATCAATTAAGACCATCTTCCGTCTACGCTTCACAGGAGCAGAGACATCCTCCCTGTCTGAATCAGCATCGCCTTTGGTTTCCACATCCATTGCAGTGGTGGACTCATCCTCTGTAAATGCAGTGCAAAGACAGAAAACATGCTGTAGTTCAGTCATGATTAAACATCACTGTTGTCAGAGGCTTGTTAGTGATTCTGGACTGCTGTAGCACAGAAGTTATGCTTAAATAAGGAGTGAGCAATTACTATTAACATTTAATTTGACAAGTTTTCTGGCTGGATGCCCATTTTGTTATCAATAAAACACTTATATAATATCCAACAGTAAAATACCATCATCCTCATCATCATCATCCAACACTCTGCTTCTTTTGGCTGACGCCTTCTCCTGAGACCTGATGTAAACAGGAATAGAGTAAGAATTAGGAGCATTTAGAATTAAAAATAGACTTTTCTCAGCTGTGGTTTGGCCTAACCGATTAACAGGTAGAAAAAAAACACATAGGGCGATGCCTCACCTCTCAAGTGTGCTGTCTGTATCCTCAGTGAATTCTGATGCAGGAGCTAAAAACAACAAAATAATTTATATATACAAAGTCATCTCAATCCTTGACTCATCTGTGAAAAAGGTTGTAGTGGCTTCACACCCGCTTCTAAGAGAGTTGAACTACTTTTGGAATATCAAAGGAATGTTTTTATAAAGTCTGATCCTCACTTTCCCCTTTCAACCTTAAGCGTGGCTGATTTTTTAAATGTTATTTATAGAGAGGCAAAGTCCCTCCCCTTCCTCTGTCCATATCTCAGAAAAATATTTACGGTAGTCAAAGACGAGAGACAAATGTTTTTTGTGATCCCGTTTCAACTGTGCATGAGTTACATACATTTACATATATTCGCCCATTTATAAGATAATATGGCAAGTCAAGAGTCACCATTTGTTGTAGGTTTTTCTTATTGCCATTCATTTTTGTGTGAAACTGCTCAGTGAACAACATTTCTGTTCTCACGCGATATACTTCACTACGACCAGCTATCTTGCTAGGTAGTTTCAGCAAGAGAAAAAGTTAGGATGTCACTTATGCGACTTGTATTCTAGTAGTCTAGTAGTAGAGTAGTTGTAGTCTTTCTAATTAACTATTTTCACAGTGTAATACTTTTAACAATTTCATGAAACACTAACTTTCTTGACTTGCAAAACGACCTTTTAAATTGGCAGACATCATATGTGTAATTCATGGCACAATTCAAATAGGATCAAACAATTATTTGTCTCTTGCCATTAACTACCAAACATATTTTTTCTGAAATAAGGTCCCCCGGTGGTCCACCAGAAGGAAAGAGGCTTCACCGTGTCTAGTATTACAATTAAATTACTGCTTCTCCAGTTTCAGGCTTAAACAACACTCAATAGTGAGAACTTTACCACTGCAGTGGACTTCTTTTTAAAATATAAAACACCACATTCTTGGTTGCCAGATTACCCAAAGCAGGCTGTTCTAGTAGCCGTGTAATTTAACACTTAGCAGTATGACGGAGCTGTAATTAGCTGCCATTAACTGTCATCTGAGACAAGGCTCAGAGTCTGAAGCTCCCACATATACCTGTATGCTCTGAGCTGTGTTGTTTCTTTTTGCGTGAGAGCAGAAGCGCTCTTAGAGCCTGAGCTCTCTTTTCATCTGAGGCCTCCTCCCTCTCCTCCTCCTGCTCCCTCTCCTCCTCCTGCTCCCTCTCTTCCTCATGGGGTTCTCTGGCTGGACTTCTGGAGCCACCTTGCTCCTCGCCTCGTTTAGGTTCCTCCTCTCTTGGACTAAGAGCTGCAGCTGCACTCCGGAGCTCAGATGCACTGATCTTTGCTGGGATTCTCCAAAAACTCTCCTGGTTAAAGAAAAGTAAAAGAAAAAAATTGCAATCAAACTTAGGAACTCTAACACGGTCTCAAACAAAAGCACAAAGACAAAATCAAAGTGCCATGATTAGAATGAGGTGAAATGACTGTTTTGCTGGTGAAATGCTGCAAACAGAAAAACACACCTGTTCATTTGCAGGTGCTCGAATACCCAGTTTGCGCAACAGCCTCTTAAAGCTCTTGTTGTCCATGGCTTCTTCACATTCCTCTGTCAGAGGAACAAGTGGCACAGCCTGGGACATGCCTGGTGGATGGACCACAACACTTATATCAACAGACCAAAAGCACAAATTCCATGTTTTTTTTGGGGTTTTTTTTTTTACATATACTGTGATTTTTTGACAATTGCACTTACCATCTTCTTCACGGTCTTCTGCTGTTCTGTTGAGACGAGTCTGTAGCCACAACAAGGGTCCAGACATGCCTGTTATATAAAAAATAAAGTCACTTAATTCTCCGATGCAGATGAAAACAGGCCAACCAATAAAAATGCTTGCTCAATCAAGAGATTTTCTTAGTCGTTATTATCATAACTCTCCTCATACAGTCAAACAACTATGATATTGAAAAGTGTCCTATTTGATAAATTATATAGAAAGGTTTTACAAGACAATGAATTTAAGGAGAGAATCTGGGGAAGTGTAGCAGCTGAGCCTTCTTGTGATGGTGAGTAGTTGACAAAAAAAACCCATATAAACAGTCATTTCCACGTGGATGATCTGACATTACGTATCAAAAACTACATATAGGTGCTGTGACAAGTATAACATAAAACCTGATGAATATAGGATAAGTGATAGCATTACATCATTATTTATTATTGTTAGCCATGGAAGCATATGAGCTCACTGTCTTCCCTTGAATAATCAACCGATTTGATGAATGGATTACTAAACGTTGTATTAAAGGCAGTGTATCACAAACACTTTAATTTGTACTGTGTTCAGTCCAGTCATTAATTATGGCAACTAACACAATGAAGCTCTGCATTTACAATCGTAACAATAACATGGTGCTACCCATAGGAAATGTGACCACATTGTAACTTTTCTGTATGGCACTGCACACCTGTCTCCTGTCTCCTGTAGAGCTGAGTGTGAGTTCAGTAAAAACGACGATAAAATGATGATTGTGTATTGGTGTGAACATTTAATTTTCGGTAGAAAAAAAATCCAATGCAAATTTTCATATCGGCCTTGGTGTGAAAGGTTTGAACATGAGAAATTATCAATAAATATTCCATATTTTTTATTCGATTTTTTTCTTTTATTTCCAGTGTGAAAAGTAAAAATTAACCTTTTCAAACAAGTAAATACACAAATACAACCGGTGTCTTTGTGCATAAACCGAAGTGTTTCTTTGACCTCATTCAACAAAAAGAAACCCTGATATTACTTTGAATTCAATTATCCCGTATAAAAGATTGAATTTTATCACATTAAATTTCTTCACACACCTAAAGAAGCATAAAGGGCCTTTTGTCTCACCTTCCTGCTGTAAAGCAAACACAATGCTGCCTAAATCAGGTCTCATCTCCACTGTGGAGTTCTGGCTCCTCCTTCCTCCATTCTGTGATTTTTCTCTTTCTTGCTCTTCATCTTCCTCTTCCTCATTCTCCTCAGACTCATCTTCTCCCTCATCTTCATCATCTCTGTCATCAGGATCATCTGGGAACCCTTGTGTTAGTCCATCTAAGAAATCTTCTTCAGTCTGTGGCAGACAAAGAGTGACTTAATTGCAGAAAAAACATTTCTTAAAATATAACTTATCATCCACGTTACTTTTGTGTTAAATGTATTTATTTTGTATTACATGGATTATTGTCATCTCATTTAAAATAACTTTACCATTCCTTTTCCAGAGCTCTTCCCCTTAGTGCTGCGACTCCTCCTCTTATAAAGTTCTCGTCTCTCAGACACCAAGCCCATACTGAGCAGCTTGTCCACCACACGCGCACGGGACCGCTTGGCTGTGATCTTCTTCAGAATATTACCCAGCACATCTGTGAAAGAACAGTTTAATCACTTAAAAGAGACCCCACACAAAGCGTCAAGTACTCCTGAGACTGCTGCTGAGAACTACACAATGATAGAATGGTGCCCAGTACCATCAGAGTCTCTGTACTCCTCGTAGAGCATCTGCAGCTCCTCTTCCTGCTCCTCAGTCCAAAGGACAATCCGGGTACCTTTCCTTTCAGAAGAGAAAATAAATTGCTGTGTAAAAAGCCATTCTGAAATATATTCCTTCCTACATGAACAGGAATATATAACTCATTCTTTCTAAAATACATACTTTTGTTTCTTCAGTTCTTTAGCATTGGCCACCAGACCCATGTGCACCAGCTGCGTCACTACCTGGCGCCGAGTGCAGTTGCTGTTGCTTAGTAATGGCAGCAGGGTCTCCACTATATCGGGCACTAAACACAAGAACTAACATTTAATGAAAGAATCCAGGCCTAAGTGCATTGTGTGCTGTAAATGCATCATGTAAGTTAAATATCCAACGAAAAAAGAGGGCAGACCTTCAGAATGGCGATGTTCCTCAAAGAGTTTGCGCAGCTCCTCTTCCTCCTCTTCAGTCCATGTTGGTTTCTTTCCCTCTCTGACATATTTAGGACAAATCAAATGGCAAAACCCAAGACTTTTGTAATCATTTTTAAATTATGAATAACTATTTATTTGGTAAAAAATGTAAATTCCATTCATTTTATTAATGTCGTTGGAATGTCGTGGAGGACTGCGACAAAAACAAAGTATTCTTCACGAAATCAACGTAACTCGGGTGAGTAACAGATATAAAAAGGATCATTTTTGTGGGTGAGGTATTCCTTTAACATGACACACAATGGTAGAAAAGTTAAAACAAGCACTGACCCGTCTTTGCTGTAGCCTTCAGTCATCTCACGTACAGCTCCCACATTTTTCCAAAACAGCAGCTCAACATATGCCTTGTTGTTTTTTGCTGCCACTGAAAAGAAACGGTGCAGCACAAACTTGGCAAAGGTCACCAGTTCCTGTCAAGGAGAGAATAAAAGTAAACTCCAGTGTCCAATCTGCACTTGACCTTACACATCAAATAGCATACTTGACAGCACTGAAGAAAGTTTTCCTCATGTCGTTTCTGTACCTTGTAAGCAGCTGCAGCAGGGTCACTCAAGATCTTGTTGAAAAGGTTGAAGACAGACAGCTGAAAAAGCTGGGCGTCCATTTTGAGGTCGACAGCTAAGCGGTGCAGCATCCGAGCGATGCAGTGGTTTGTGTGAGGGGTGTTTTTTGAGTATGATTTTAGTAAGAGGAGGTAGGGACGCACAATATTGGGGCTGCAAAACCTGTGAGGAGGAAGAGAAGGTTAACATGGCCCGCTAGGGAGGTGACAAGAGTACTTACTGCTATGCAGTGGCAGGTTACCATTTTCCTCACCTCTTGACAAAGTCTAGAAAGTTGAACTCTTTTTCAGAAATGTGGACAGACTCAAACTCTTCCTCTTCTATCTCCGCTGCATCGTCCTCCTCCTCTGCCACAGGTTCCACAGGAGTTGACCCTGAAATGAAATCACAAGGTTTGACTGTTGCATAGATGCTGTGATGCAAAGGGTCGTATAAATATAATTTCTTCAAAGACTTACTTGGCAGGCTGGCATGCAGGATCTGCTTAAGGAGCTCCAGTTCTTCTTCAGGTTCCACATCAGCTGAACCAAACACATCTCCCTCTGGCCACACCTCCCTGAGAATGATAAGAAGATGGTGAATACTTCATGAACTTAACATGTGAAATTAGTCTGAGGGGTCGATGGCGCGCTGTGTCTCACTGACCTGGCTGCACGCAGCATTCCCAGCGCTTCTGGTCCGAGGCGAGCCAGCAGGGCGTCCTGCACCCGCACCATGGCCTCAGTGCGCTGCTCCTCAAGAGGAGTTTCAGATGTGGCATCAAATGGCACTATGCTCTCACTTAAAGACTCTGACAACTACACAAAGAAGACAGAGAGGTGGAATTCAGAGTTGGTAGTGAACCAGAATAACCTTCCGGTGAAATGATGTTTGACTGGTATGTTTTTGGGAGCTCTCGATTTCCCCTTGAGGCTGATTCTCCCACTGACCTGAAACCCTGAAGTCTTCAACTCTTCTGCCACAATCTTCCAGGTCTCCTCCAGAGCCTCTGGACTAGTTTCTGCAGCTGGAGGCTTCTTCTCACCTCGAGACTTTTTCTGTCTCACCTTCTTCTTCTGCAGTAAACAGAGCTAGATGTTAATATTTTAAACAGGTACTAACTATAAGAATTTACACACTTACTCACACGAAAGATCTTACCTGAACCATCAAGTTTTTGCGACCCTTGCAGAAGCGTTCCAACATGCGCAAGAAGAGATGAGTTGACTCCACCAAATCTTTGAGGTAGGACTGAGGCTGTTTGGTTTCATCATACTTCCTCAGCAGGGTCAGGAAAATCTCCCTGTACTCCATCAGGTAAAATATGTTGCCTGAAAGCGAAGGTAAATAGATGAGGAAACTAAGACTATAAATGCAAACCCTTTTCCACATTTCATATCAACCCACCTTCTTTTTAAACTCATCCTCCCTCAGAAACTTGCATAAGGTGACAGAGCTGGTCTGCAAATTCAAGCAACCAGGAAAGATGCACTTGTGACACAAAGGCATAGCCTACTACAACTGTGCTGGTGTGCTGACTTGAGAATGAGTGAGTTAACCAACTATGCAAGCGATGTTGGTGGTTTTATAATGCTATAGTGTAAAGGGGAAGAATTATGTAAGACAGGCCCCAGTGCATCATGAAGCACCAGTTTAGGCCAGCCAATAAAAACTTAAAACAGTAAAATGGTATGAAACATTTTAACGGTCTAGCTCTAAATTTCAGTACTATATAGAAATGTGTCTTTTTACATATTTTTGAAAAATAATTTCTAACATTTTTAAGTTGTTTGAAATCTCAGAATTTCCTTTACACTGACTGCAAAACAAGACTTTTAAGTTAATACTCTCTTAGCAGAATATCTGTATAATTATAACATTATGCAATGATAAGACCACAATGGACAATAATGTTTGCAGCTTCATTACCCAGGGAAAAAGGCTGACTCAAATCTAAAATTAGAAACAGTATTGTATAGCTCCTTGCGCACTGCCTGTTCAACACGGCAATGTCAGACTGTTCCATTCCCTCTCGCTGTTCTGTAGAAAAGGTACAACCGCAGAATGGGTTGCAGACTTGTTGTGCCTTACAGCCAACAGCAGAGGTAGTAGCAGCACCAAATTTACATCTGTGTAAAAGGGACAGTCGGACAGGATGAGTGTGACTTTTTGACAAAGTGTTAATGTGTGCGATCCTTCGCAGAAACATTTAAAAAGCTGCTAGAAGCAATTAGCAGCCAATTAGAAGAAAAGCAACTGCAAATGTCCCAAAACTGGGGAGACAATGTGGTCCGAGAGCTTCTTACCCTCAGAGAAGAAGACAAGAATGACCGCAATATAACAGGGATGGTAAATGATTACTTTTGTCATGTTATGACATTGTTATTGTTTATCAAGCAATGCCGATGCATATGGTACATGTCAAACTAGAGGCCGATGCTTTTGTTTTACGCATCACGCCTCTTTTGCTTCTGGAATGCTGTTAGGCTGTCTAAAAATCAAACACTGGGGCAGCATGGGGCAGTTTTGTAATGCATTCAAATAAGAAAAATAAAAATTCACAGGATCTCTGTGGAGAAAGGGCTTATGTGAATAGAGTTGTTAGCATCTTACTTTTAATAACGCTGGAACTCTGACGGATGCTTTCATCCTGTGAGCGGTCCATTTCATTCACAGTCATCAGCAGCTCCTGATATGCCTTTAGTGCCAGGTGCATCCTAGAAACAACAAGTGACATCAGTCTAAGACCAACGTGCAGATTTGACATTTTTCCATTAATCTGCGCCCCAGTGCTCTTCTTACCTGCGTGACCAGGACGTGGCCTCTTTGCGGTCCGTGAGCATCATCTCATAGTAGTTGGTGATGTTGCGCTCAATATAATGGAAAGCACGGATGGACATGGTCTCAGAAACTAAGTCAGCACGGAAACCGTTGCCACGGTTGAAGGCCATGAAAAAGCTGAGCGCCCAGAGGTAGTACGTCTCGTCGTGTTCCTGAGTTTGCTCTCGAATTAGACTTTCCTATAAAGGAGTCGAGGAAATACACAGGGTTGAGAGTATTGTATTTACAATCTTTGATGAGTCTTGTGAAACTTTTAGAAAATTGGTCCAAAGATGTTAACTGCATCTTGTGAATACCATCAAACAGGGCCAAAAAAGGGTAATTGTTGTATTAGGATTGTAAGTCAGTGCTACAAAAATGTAATTACGGTTATAGCAGCTGACCTTAACAAGGTACATGAGGCGATTGTAGCAATTCTCCAGGAAGTCCACACAAAACTCTCGCAGGAACAGTCGAACATTTAAGGCTGATCGGCGTTTGTCCTTACATTCCCGAGCCTGTCGATTCCTCTTAGGAACACGTCTCACTGCTTTGCCCATGTCATGGGTATAGTTTTTGAACTAAAAAAAAAGGAGACGATAGACCAGAAGTTATTATTAAACCATTTTTTGAAAGCATCTCTGCCATCACAGATGAACTACAGGAATTCACTGCTCACATTATGAATATTTCTGTGATAAATCACATCTTTGTCTCCAATCGCCTTGAGGCCTTGAACAACATAGGACCCTCCGAAGCGAGAGTGTCTGAAAGAATAACATTGACAAACACACACACACACACACACACATAATAATTAGCTAACATGATTTTTTTTCATTTTCTTTGAGGTTTTCAACATAAAACTCATACTTCAACAATCATCACTTTAATAAATTGGGTTGAAATGAGTGGAGTTGTCCTCGACCTCTGTGGTTATCTATGCTGGGTCAAGTTCAGGCAGCCATTGAGGCTGAAACCCAATGACAATTTTCAGACCAAGATGGAAAATAAAATACTTTTTTTCTCTAAAATAAAGAATGTGGTGATTGTATACGAGCTTGATATGACCTGGTTCCTCTCTGGAATGTACGACTGCGTTTTGCTGCCTGCTCCTTCTGCCTCAGTGCCTCCAGCTCCTGAGAGTCTCTGTGCTTCTCTTCTGCTGAACGAGCCTGACCGGCGCTCACCAAAGCTTCCGGCGTCTGTTGGGAATGAAGAGGAGCTTTAACACAGACCAGCTGGAGGCGATTATGTGTGCCACCTACAAGGGGTTCTTCTGTCTCACCTGGTCTCTGAACATGAGGGAGATAATTTCCAACACGTGCATACTCCACTGCTGCTCACTCTGGGCTGACGCCAAGAACTTGATCAGGTCATCAAAACCGCTCATGTGAATGGCCCAGAGCAGCCTATCATGGACGCTGGCATCATCATCCACTTTCTTCAGGAGAGAAAGAGATCAGGGAAGATGTAAAGGTGAGATGAAGGGTAAAATATACTATAGCGTGAATTTAGTTTTCCCTCTCATACAATGACATTGGTATTCATGTTAGTCAGACCTTCTCTTCACAGGGGTCGGCAGGCACATGAAGCACATTTCTGACCAGCAGCAGGATCCTCTCTATCAGCAGGTTATCCTCCTCCTGTCTCTGCTCCCAGTCCTGACAGAGAAGACGGTGAGTCGGGACAGAAAGGAAAATACATGAGGATAAACAGAACTCTTTTACTGATATGATGTAAGAAATAGGTGAGGTGAAAGTTTTTGTTGTTTGTTTTTTTTCAGTGAAAATCTCACCAGTTGTAGAAGCGTGTATAATGTCTCACTCAAAATGCCAAACACTGCTTCGCTGGCAAACGCCTGAAAACAAAAGCAAAAACACAAAAAGTATGTATTTAATGTAGTACTTTTTTTAAACATAAATTGTGGATTTTAATACAGTGATGGCATAAGTTATTATTGTCACACTAAGATCACAATACCTCTTTACAGGCTTGTAAATTAGACATCACTTGCAAAAAGTGATGTCTAAACACTGGGTCATCAGGGACTTTGCCAAAACAAAGCATGGCAGGCTGAGTAAGGTTGACCATGAGCCTGAGAAAAACAAAGAAAAGTCATACGAGCAAGTGTAATGACAGTATGTTTAATAAAACAATACATAGTACCAGTAGAGCAACAATGTATGACAATATTAGCATTGGTGTGTCAATAATCAACTTTATAAAAACATATTATGATATATTACAAATAATATGTCTCTCTCTATAAATATATTAATAGATTTTAAGTTTATGTGCTAAGTATCATGTTTTAGTTTATACCTGATGCAGGCATCAAATAAGGCCTTGTCTTGCCCATGCTGGATGATGATAGGTAAAAGGTCGTTCTGTACAATCCGGCCAGCACCCAGCTGCTGACGGACGTCACGGGTGTCATCCTCATGACGCAGGTACCTGATCAAGTCTTTCACACTCTCTGCAACACAGAGACAGAGCAGTTAGAGGTAGACATGGCTTTATCTGTTCTTAATCAATATTTATACATCCACTTCCCTCTGATGCTGCAGGAAATGTATAGGAATGGTTGTTTACCACTTACCCAAGCAGTCGGCTTCCTTGTGATAAGTGTCTCCCTCCAGATAGCCAAGAGCACTGCATGTTGCCAAAAGTTCGCAGTTCATCCTGAGTAAGTCCATACACCATCAGACAGCCTAAAGGTGGAGGTTCAGCCTGTAAGCCCCACAGTACAATACAGAAAGACCAACAGATCAGGATCTCAAAAAGCTGTATTTACTGTATGTTATAATATTGGACCAGATCACTCCTATCGATATTTGCTACTGGGCGTGAACCTACACATATAATAAAGTTTGTTTACACAGCGCGTTTCATACTGCACAACATAAGAATAGTTACTACCCTGGTCGAAACTAATGGGAAGCCCATTTCACAAATAAGCAAATAAGAATTAGAAGCAAAACATCTTTACCCGACTGATTTATCTGTCACTTGTAGAGGAAATATCAACCATTTTTACAGTTGGCTAATCAACTGACTGACTTTGTGAAGCTTGAGTACCTTAAAATGTTTTTTTGCTTGTTTTGTTTTTCTTGCCATTGAACTGTTCACTATGACGTTATAGCGTAACCCACTGAAAACCAGACCAACCTGGGAACTAACCTCACATAATCACATTCAACATTGTTGACTGTTATTAAAAAGTAACGTCACACTACTCGGGGGTTATATGACTCACGGTGTGAAGCTAGCTCAATCCTCACAGGACTGTTCCTCTACACATATTGCTAATGTTAAGTAGCCGGGCAGTTAGCCTCAGTTTACAGCAGTCTGGCCGCGCGATAACTTTTTTGTTTTTGGTTCAGAGAAAGGAAAACAACACATATGACTTTACCTGATCAACTGAATGCTGTTACTCGACGGGTTCCGTGTTCAACAACCGGTGGTGTATAAAGTAAAGGCCGTTTCCATGAGTTATAACGCTGGTTTCAGCTTTCTGTCTCACAAATCTATGACAGTCGGACAAGTCTCGCGCCAAGACCGCGGGCGGAAGCAAGGGGCGGATGTAGAATGTCGTAAATAGTGTGAGCTTTTTGCCCTGGTTTATGCACTTCAGGCAGCGCCTTTCCAAGTTTATCTGGCCAACAAACTCCAAATTAAACAAATCCAATGACTTGGCGGTGTCAGATTGAGGCAAACATGGTGAGATGAGTACCCGGGCCGTAGATAATTTTTGAGTGTGGCAAACATCAATGGAATATATTTGCAAGTCAAGCTAAAACCGCGCCTAAAAGACGCTCCGTTGGGCAAAGGAACTACAAAAAAAAGCAGTTCCTCCTACAGTAACAAAAAATACATACTTTAATAACATGATCAATAGCATAAAAAATGTAATTTAATGTTGTTCACAAACCTAATTCCTAACCTAACCTAATTCAAACCTAACTCATTTATTAGTCTGAACTGAAAAACTTTGGGCAATCTGGCGGACAACCAGATAACTATTCAGGGCAAAAAGAACCAAACCAACAGGAAGGTAGGCCCTCTATTTCCCCACTAAGCACGCGATTTGTATTTACAAAACTGTGTATAGACAACCAGAATATGATATGCATTGCTGGGAAGGTTTCTTTTGAAATGTACTAAGTTACAGATTACTAGTTACCCTGTTAGAAATGTAATTAGCGATGTAACTTTTTAAATCATTTCACCAAAGTACTGTAACTTATTGCATTTGATTCATTTTCAATTATTTTTCTGATAAATGTTTTGAACTAAAGCTGAAAAATGTCTGGAAATAGGAAATGCCAAAAGAAAACATTTCAGCACAGTGAAAAGATGCAAAACACAACAATAATATTATATCATTTACATATTATTTTTAAAAAAGAAAATAATGTATTTGCACGTAACCCCTTTGTAACTACCAACATTTTGATAAGTGACTGTAATTTAATTACATATTTTTTTTCTCAGAATCTGTATCTGATAACAACTACATGTTTTTGTAATTTCATTATATGTAACTAGTTACTCCCCAACACTGATCATATGAGGCAAATACGAGCAAAATGGTTCTTTAAGTACATGTGAGAGTGGATGTGATAAAGGTAGCCTGTAAAGGTTATTGCCCTTGGGTTTAAAGGGGACTGACAGTTTGTTTTTTTTTTGTTTGTTTGTTTTTTTACTGTTCACCTATTTTTTCCCCTATGGAACAAAACAATGCTTTTAGAAAAGAGTAAGTTAATACAAGCAAAAAACAATAAACAAAAAAAAAAAGCTCATGTAGTACATTCATAATGAGTTACTTGGACAGACAACACAGATTTGCTCCAATTAACTTTATTTGCATTTACATATCATTCATCAATCTTGCCAGATACACACAGTATTGCAAAGCACATCAGCAGAAGTCTTTTTGGTGATTTTAGTTGGTCATATTTTCAGTGTCAACATTTCCTGTGAGTTACATGTTTGTGATTTGTTGGTTTACACTATAAATTGATAGCACAGCTTCTAAAACAAATGCAAATAGCTTAATTTATTCTCAATCTGTCTTTTAAGGAATGTTGACCAAAGGGCAGTGTGTGACAGTTTTTAGTAAGTCATATCTAAGACACAAACTACTAAATTTCTCCATTTAAACTATCTGTTTCAACCTGTGGTTTAATACTCCGCTACGAGTGTGTGATCGTCTAAGGACTCCATGGGATTGCACTGTAAATCAAGGCCTCAAATGGTATGTTATCATAGTGGCTTTGCTTAGCCGTACAGATGACATGTCAAGATTAAGCAAAAATTGGGTGGCTTAAATAGCACCAAAGTGACACTGTCTAAAGGGATTCATTCAACATTGCATCAATACTCAGAGACTCTCTGCTAGACAATTAAACACATAACTAGTGGGAATGAGGACTACAGTATATAGATCAGAGGTTTTTTTTTTCTTCTGTTTTTTCCCCGATTTTATGTTTGTTTATTTATTTGTTATTTTTCTTCCTGTGACTCTGGCCTTCACATTTTCGAATCAGCTTTATTCTACTCTTCGTCGTCGTCCTTATCAGTGCGGACTGACTCTCTATCCTTCTCCCTCCTGGACTCCTTCACCACCTAATGGAAGAGAATCAGATTATAAATTAAAATTATAAACTATTTAACTTCAGCATCTATCAAAATTGTTTGTACTGTTGTTGGAATCGTTGTACCTCTCCATCTCTAGTCTCAACTGTCTTGATTACCACGGTCCTCTTGCTTGAGATAGAATCTGAAGTGTGTTCATAGTCTGTGAAAAGTCAGGATAAAGCACTGCTGAGATTTTTACAATGAGAGATATTTGGATTTACCAAAAAAAAAAGTGCTTTTTAAAACTTCTTTCTCTTTTTTGTAAAATATTTTCTGGTTCTTTGATTAATAATAATAAGAAAAACAAGAAGGTACAAGCTTGTCTATATTTATCTGTGACTCTCAACACGCATTTTGTTAAAAAACAAACAAAAACAAAACCCAAAAAAACATCTTATCACTGAGCTCAAAATTTGTTTATGTGCATGCTGCTAGGGGACATAAGTTTAAGATTAGGCAACGTAATATTTGACAATAGAGTTGGTATCTAAAATTAATTTACTCTGAGATAATGGGTCAATTTTGGATGAACTGTGTTGAAGTGTTTTTTTCCAGGCTGCAAAGTGTTTTATTGGCTACAACTGTATCTGTGCCTTACCTCTTCTCTATAGCAACAGCAGCTGAGGCATTTCATTGTTGAGAGCCATCCCCCATGCCAAACCGGCAGACAACATAATGTATCAAAGACTAAATTGAACCATTTCATATTAATACTATATCATAAGCCTATAAGACTCATATATTACCCAGGAGAGAATGGAATTTCTATGCAAAGTGAAAATAAGTATGTTACTGAAAGAAGAATGCAAAAAAAATGGAAATACAGAATGGGGAAAGCCATCTCCAGAGCCACATGGCTCATAACACTTCATGAGTCTATGGGATTCCCATGACTTAACATGTTATATATTATTTTGAAAAAAGAGAACTATAGCTTACCTCGGTCACCAAGGTGATTGCTCATCCCAATATTGAGGCTGGGAACAGTAATCCTGAACAGAGAATATAAAAATTGGGTGTTATAAACTAATCTACAATGAAAAGTTATTTGCTAAGTTAGTCTATCATTTCATTATAGGTTTGTAAATGACATAGATTAAAGACTAGACCATTTAAGAAACAAAACAGTCACATCTTTTGGTGAAAAACTGAATTGAATTCGTGAGGATTATCTGGAGGACCTTGACAACAGCACCACATTAAAAGAGTTATGGATTCTGTTTGGGTGTTTTTAGCTGTGAGGTCACACTCAACAGAGAGAAATCTACAACATTATGGAAAAAAATCCAGTAAGAAAGCAAAAACTTCCACTGGCGACACAATATGTTCTCCCTAACCTGCTCTCCTCTCCCTCCAGCAGTTTACGGTAGGTAGCAATCTCAATGTCCAGAGCCATTTTGACATTGAGGAGGTCCTGGTACTCTCTAAGATGGCGAGCCATCTCCTCCTTCAGGTGGCGGATCTCGTCCTCCAGTCTACCAATGTTATCCTGGTAGTTTCCAATCTCAACACCAAACTGGTCCTCCATTTCACGCATCTGCCTCAGCAGGGCTTCATTCTGAAAAGCAGCAGCACAATGCAATAAGAGGCTGTAACATATATATTGATAGATTATAGATTAATGTAGACAAATGATGGGTGGTGTTTAGCCTCACCGTGTTCTTCAGCGACTCAACTTCACAGTTGAGAGTTTGAATCTGCCTCCTGGACTCGTTGGCCTCCTGCTTGGCCTGCCTCAGAGCATCAGTGTTGCGCTTTGCAGACTCAGTCAGATCATTAAACTGTAGAAACAAAAGATGAAGCACACAAGAATGAATATGTGCTTGTATGTTCATGTGTGACTGTCAGTATGGCTGTCTGTCTACCTTGGACTTGTACCAGTCCTCAGATTCCTGCATGTTCTTCAAGGCAATGGTCTCATACTGGGCCCTGATGTCCCTCAGAGCACCAGTTAGGTCAGGCCTGGTGGTGCTGTCCACCTCCATCTTCAGCTGCTGGGTCTGGACACTCACTTGTACGTCCTGGATTTCCTGATTTTACCAATATATGGACAAAATATTGTCAGAAACAGAAAAGTGTTACACCAAAAGCTTGCCAACTATTTATTTTTTTATTTTATTTTTTTTTTTACAAATGTCATCATCAATTAATCATTTTCTGAGTAGGGAGCCAGTTTTACTCTGTGTAAATTAGCACTGATATCCTCCTGGGTTCAGTTTGAGGACACATACTATTTTCTTTACAAAGATCTCGTGTTGATGTATTCACTTAACACCGCATTTCATTCAACTTCTACGCAGATGACACTCAGTTATATTTGAGTGTATATAGAAACTTTTCTTTTCCCTCTTCTAAAACTCAGCAACAGCTTGCATTACAGATATTACTACTACTTCTTATTGCTGACAAGATCTCAGTGCAGATCGTCATTTCTTATTTAGCCAGACTTATGCAGACTAAAATTGCCCAATTTTAAAAAACACATGTAAACTGCCACCTGTGCAGTCTTTACCCTCTAAATACAACATATAACAACAATATAACATGTTGCTAATATAACATGCTGCTAATATTTTCAATCTAAAAGAAAAAAATAACAACACAGTTATGTTGCAAACGAAATTAACACTATGGACAGTAAGTGTTTGTTTGGTCATTTGGGTCTCTATAACATACTGTGAAAGGTGACTCCTGTAAGAAAGGACTTTTTAATTCATACAAGCTGGAAAAGTATTGAGGAGGTAGCATCACTTACTTCATCATGGATCTTCTTGAGGAATTCAATCTCATCCATCAGAGACTCAATCTTCCTTTCCAGCTCCAGACGGGACAATGTGGCATCATCTACATCCTAATTAATGGAATATGTAACATAGCTTATTTTGCCATAACTCCATATATATATACAGAGTCATGCCAATTGACAACAGTTAGAATACATTTGATTCATGTTTCATTTGTATGGATCATATTCAGGCCTAGAGGGAAAATATTTAAAGATAAAAGTTCTTAGCAAAAAAGGAAGCTGCAGCAGTCAAATCAATGACTTTTTAGAAATCTGCAATCCCATATTACTGTGAAACTTTTGTGGAAGTGTCGGAGATGTCCATTTTGACCTGTTATCTGAGCCTGAGGACACTGTAATCAATAAGGTTATCATGGTCAGGTGAGCTGAGTGTTTACCTTGCGGAATGCAACCAGGTTATTTTCAGCATCTGCCCTCTTCTGGGTTTCTTCATCCAACCTTGAGGACAAATGAGAGAAAGTATGTTAAACATTTTTCAGATTTCCTCCCGCCTCCAAGAATCTGAAAGACTGAAGAACAAGTTAAATTTGTCAAAGAACACACTTTCTGTCTAAGGTAGCACCAGGGCATCAGCTGGCAAAAAGCTTTCTGGATCAATTTGTTAATGCACTGTCCTGTAAAAAGGGGTTGGGAGTGCGCCCAGTGGGATCAGCAGCTGCTCCTTTCAGCTAATGTGGTTTCACTACAGTTCAATGAGGTCATCTGCAATCACTCCATATGGTTATGGGCACACACTTCCCATCTTTTTTTAAAATTTTAAAAGGTCATTTTAATATTGGCTAATGTAAGAGGATGGGCCATTTACAGGGCAGCAATATCAAAAAGACATAATGTGGGATATGCTTTAGCAAAGTGAGACATTTGTGGATCGTCTTAAGCCAAAATTTCATTTGATGCTCCTGCAAAAACAAACAAAATGAAATGGAAAAAAAAGGTTTTGTGATGCAAACTCAGTGACAACAATGAGTCATCATAAATCATATCACAATGTACAATACAAACGTTTTCTAATTTTCCACTAACACTTTGTGACTGATGGGCTCAATCTGCCCCGTCAGACAGAAGTCATGTCCAGACTGGACATAAAGTAGATTAGTGGGGAAAGCATCACATAGCTGGCCGTGCTTCCTCATCTTTAATTCATGTTGTGTTACAGGGGTCCTTTTGTCCTAATGGGGTCTCTGGCACCATCCCATCAGCACAGAGAGGGACACTGAAAACACACCTAATGGAGTCATTGAGTCACATTGATTTTTCCTGACGCTATTCTCGCCACGCCTGATATCCAACCTCCTTTCCTCTGGTCCTGTTTCCTCTCTCCCCTCCCCACTCCTCAGCCGGCCCCACCCTGTGTCTGATCCATCTATCCATCCTCCTCCGTCTTTCTCCTCTCAATGTGTGCATACATAATCATGTGTTTCTTAAAGTCAATACATTTGCATTATTAAAAGGGGAATCACCAACACTTCCTTGTCTATTTTGGCATCAAGAACTGTGTTGTAGTTTTCTGATGTCACTTTGATGTCATATACTGAGGCTTTTCTCTTTTTTTTGTTGAATCCTGTCAGTGCACAAGACATTCACAAGTAAACATACAATCTCATGCAAAAGATGCAGTGCAGTGTCCCGCATAATGCTGTCACTCATGTGCCACGCCCTACCCCACCACCATTACTGGAAGTTGCACATGCCCAGGGACTCTCCACCTTCTCTGTGCTTTAAGTGGACCATTAGCAGTAAATTTATACAGTGTCAATTAATGATGCGATGATGGCATTAGTGGTAAGTAAAGTAGCTTACACCCAAGGCTCAACTCTTATGACTGACCAATCCAAAACAAGGATATATTGGTAGGTAATGTAAAGTAAGGAGACACTTTAATGTCCCTAAGGGGCAAGTTCAGATACAGACAGTGGTCATAAGTACAACAAAGTACACAGTCAAACGCACAATACCCTGTATCACACACTGTCAGGGGTAAATCATGGACATTAAGGGTCAATGCTTGTTGAGATAAGCAATAGTAAAAAGGACAAAGGACAATCTGTAATGCTTTGTGCTGCATTTAGGGTGAATGGAAGCATATGGAAAAAAAGAGTTTGACCGTTGATATTGTTAAGATATTGTGCTATCTATCTATCTATCTATCTATCTAGTGTCTTCATGCATCATACTTTTCTGTCTTTTTTATCATCTTGGTACCAACCTCTGCTTGAGCATGGCCAGGTCCTCAGCCAGGTTGTCCCTCTCCAGATGGTACTGGTCCCTCTCCTTTCCGGTGGAGTCCAGTTGGCGCCGCAGGTCCCTCAACTCCTCCTGGAAGAGCTCAGAGGCACGGTTGGGCTGACCGTGCTGCTGCTGGCCCTTAAACTGGTTGACCTCCTGTTGCAGCGCACCATTCTGCTGCTCCAGGTAACGCACCTTCTCGATGAAGCTTGCAAAGCGGTCGTTGAGCTCTTGCAGCTCGGCCTTCTCATTGCTGCGGGTGGTTAGGAACTCCTGGTTGATGGCCTCAGACAGAGTGAAGTCCACCTTGTCGTAGGAGAGACGAGGGGGCTGGGGGCCAGGGCGAGAACGCTGTTGGTGGTAGGTGGTGGCGCGGGATGAAACCACGGGTGACATTGAACGCACATAGCGCCCCCCTGGAGAGACGGACATGCGGGCAGACACGGGGGAGTAGGAAGACATGGAAATAAGGTGTGGGCTCCCAAAGGTGCGTCTGTAGGAAGTTGAGGTATGCATTGTGTGGCTCATGGTTGGTCTCGTTCTGTTCTCTGTCGCTGTGGAAAGAAGGAGAGCTGGAGGCTTGGAGATGCTCGTGAAGCAACAGGACATCAGACCGTAGAGTGCCGGGGGTTTTTATGCACACGGGGTGGCTATCCCATCATCCTCATGCCTGCCCCTCCCTTTCTCCTCTCCCCACCCACATGAACCCTTCCTTTCTCAATCACTCATCAACATACACGCTTCAGCCACTCCCTACCCGTCAGAGATAGACCCTGCCTCCCTCTGTCTTACTCTCTGTCTCGACAGCTCCACCCTTTTTACCAGAGCGCTTGGCAAGAGGCCAGACTGGCTTCCACAGTACTGCTTCGACATCTAAAGATGTCTCCTTACGCCCACCCCTCCTCGCCTCTCTGATTCATGCCCTCGTTGACACTTGTTCACTGGTTCTTTCTCAGTCAGTCAGTTTTGATTCTTGTCTCTCCCCATAATTCCTAAATACACGATTTCACTCCTACTTGCACGTGTCATGTATCTGACATTATTATCACAAGTGTGTGTAAAGGATTCTGTTACCTGGTTCTCAATAATAAACTGTGAAATTGTAGCCTAAATTGAATCACGTGGATACATTGATTTAATTCTTTTTTTCCCCCTCCATCTGTCTCCCTTCCTCTCCCCTCTCTGTCTCTCTCTCCTTTTACAGTAATGGAACACTTTATTGATATTCTGGGCGTCTGGGGCAGAGCCATGACTACGCAGTAATTCTATCCTTTTGAAATGCACTACATCCAGTAATCCCTGTTAAAGCATGAGTTGTCAAATAACTGTCTGTTATTTCTGGTGAGCAATGGCTTTTTAGAAAAGTCTTGAATACGGAATTAAGGGTTCTATGTATGAGATTTTGAAAATAAAATTAGCAGCAAACAACTCTTGCTATGTTAAGATATGGTGGAGTAAAGGTGTCCTTAGCAGAGAATGAAGTCACATTACCACTGTATGTGGTGTAATCCGAGCTTCTCTGTTATTTGTTTTCGTGTGTGCATGTCCACTCTGCACTGTGCTCATATGGCTGTCACCTCTGATAGTGTCGTCCCTTCCCACAGCGGTGGGACAGCAGTGTCAAGGAAGCCCACCCTCTAGTTAATCCCCACATTATTGTTGGCTCTGTCAGCACTGATGCCATTGTTAGCAATTTCAATGCTGTTGGCACCATTAGCACGTAGCATTGCTAGTTGCCACCATTTCAGCTCAGCCACCTCCATGTTTGCTTGTGACATCAGAGGTGGGAGCCTTGTGGATGTAATGCTGGCCCAGACTCTGATGACTGTCGCAAGCTATAGAACAAATCATTGTGATGTCGCAAGAAATACTGGCAATTTCTTTGAGTTGCCTATATGTGAAAAATGCAAACTTGCTTGTTTTTGTTGTTGTTTTCATCTGTCACATAAACATTTAAAGATATAAAGTCAAACACGATGGTTCCACTTGTCTGACATCTCTGCTGCACTTATTTTATGTACTTTGTAGTTTTTGTAGCGTCTTTAATAAACCAAATCTAACAGCACTGTAGCTAAGCAATGTATTGCTTAGCCCCCTAAAAAAATCAATATCAGTGTAAGCGTATGCTATGTTTGGAATATTTTCACCGCTTTACATTACACACTAAGTGAACAAGGCAGTTTGTCAATGAGACCTGGTGTCTTTCAGATAACAGCTTCAGTCACCTGTCGAAAAATCGACCCATGTTGATTTGAATTCTTGTAATCAAACACTGTGATTCAGTCCGTAATGCCTGATGATGATGATGGTGATGATGGTGATGATGGTGATGACAGATGACAGAATAGCGACCCAGCACACATGCAGTTTAGGAAGACATCAGTATGTTTTAATGTTTTGACTTAAAACACAAACACAAACAACAATTTAATTTTGAAAGCAATCATTTAATTAGCTAAGCAAATGCACACAATGCTTGATAGTGATGCTCTTTTATTTAGTCAAAATTCACAATATCAAACTTAAAACTTTATAGTGCCTTTAAATTCAGAAAATAATGCATTTTGCTCTTGACACATAGTGTTAGAACTGATCTAACCGGGGACAAGAAGGTGCTATAAAAACATCCATAGTGTATTACAATGACCAGAGGCTTTATTGTAAAGTTATGTTATGTGGTAATAAGTCTTAACATTACTAAATCGACCACTGCGGCAGACATTAAATCTCAATTAAGAATGACTTGGCAGCATGCAGCAAGATCCATCAGCACTATTCCATATATTACTGCTGTTTTTACTGTGCATATTCAGGAATGTATAATAGCTTCAAATGTTAGATTAAAATGTAACATTAGTGTTGGTGACATTATATGATCTTTGTGCAGACGGTGTGTGTGTGTGTGTGTGTGTGTGTGTGTCTGTGTCTGTGTCTGTGAGGTCTACAGTCATTTTAACTGAGGACTGCAGACAGGCTACTCTCCTATAAAGTTGATGTCATTCTGAGCATGCTCTGTGGCAACTGGGTGTGGCATGTCTTCCCTTTGTGCCCTCCATGATGCTTGGTACCTTTAATTCTGGCCATCACAAACTCTCTTGTATTGAATACAGTGCACAACCAAAAATACCATATTGTGTCATGCATATTTGTTTCTCTGTCAAACGCATATAGTTACACATCAACCAGCAGCCTTTACTTTGACCTGTACTCAGCACTTTTCTGATCAAATTTAACTTTGGGTTTCCTTTTCTGATGGGGCATCTGGAGCACATAGTATGAAAAGTACAGTTATCCCTTCAACAGTCTGCCATTCACGAACACACTCTTTTGCACTTGATTTTCCTCCCTCTGGGTCTGCACGGCTGCTCCTGCAGAGCTCTGGCTTTCTGTGTAATAAATGGCCCATGTTAGTCTTAGCTCTGTAATCTAATCAACCTGCTTTATGGTCAGTTACTCTCTCCCTCCCCCCTCCGTCTCACACTCTGTCTCACGCTCTCTGCTCAGAACACATCTTTCTATTCTTTCCCCAGATCCTGCTCCAAACTTTCCAGTTTTCTTATCAGTGTCAAGCTCATGTCTGCATTTCTACACTTTAATATAGTGCATGTATGTTGCACACACACAAACACACACACACACATGCAAATCAAACAGTTCAGTGATTTTGAACTGAACTGCATGAGTAATTCTAACCATCAGCCAGATGTTACCATTAGTGATTGACCCTTCTGGTTCTTGGAGAATTCCCCAAGGAGCCATAAATTCAATCATGCCTCCTCGACAGTGTCAGGCCAGGATATCTGTTCCACATATTGAGCTCACAGTATGTGTGTCATGTTTCAAACCTTAAGAGGCATTTAGATCCCTATATCATATGGGACAAAAGGGAATAAACATATTGTGTTATGATTTAATTTGAGGATGGTTCGGCTTCACCTTCATAGATGATATTTTGAGTGTGGTCTCTGATAGGAAATCTAACGTTTTCTCAACAGCAGTCAGCAGTGACAACAGAGCACTGCTGCAAAGAAAAACTGATCTTACAGTAAAATTTAAAGTGGGGCTGCACACTATATCATCATTGTGATGTCCGTTTACACAACATTGTGAGAGACTGTGATATTGCACTAAATTTAAAAGAGAATATCATTAGAAAACTGTAAAATGTAACATGATTTTTTGGACACCTTTTGTATTGAGTTCAGTGTTCAGTTTGTTTGATTAAAGGGTAACATATTGCAAATAATCCATTTTAATTTGTTCACTAAACAAGCAATTATTTTGTATTTCAACAATATACAGAAAGAAGCAGGAAACAGAGTACACTTTAATATCTGTTTATTTATTGCAAATAATATCATTATCACGAATTCAACAACTTTATCACATATTGCATATTTTCCTCATATCATGCAGCACTAATTTACAGTTTTTATTTAATTTAAAAAATAAACCAATTTTAGTGGCTGATATTTGTAGCATCCAGTGGTGAAAGCTCACTTGAGTAAAAGTATTAATTAAGTATTAAGTACCACGTAAAAGTAGTAAGTATTATTAGCAAAAAATGTACTTAAGGTATGAAAAGTAAGTACATTGTACATAGTACATTGTGCAACGAAATGTTTCCTGTCAGTGTTTTACTATTATATGTTGGTTGGATTAATGTTACTGCTGCCTTAATACTGCTGTAGATGTTTAAGGTTGCTCAGTTTAACTCCTTTATATGCTGCTTGGTAGTTTAATCAACAGCAGTACATCATAATCTGAGATCATTTTGTGTTTGTAGCGTTGCTGTCCAATGAGATCCACAATTTCAAAAGGGCTTTTTACATGGTTTGCATGGAGATACATGGTTGTCACTGGACAACAAGAGGATGAGAAAATGTAATCTGAAAAGTAACTAAAGTTTTCAAATAAATGGAGTGCAGTAAAAAATACCCTCTGAGAATTTCTTTCTGAGATAGTGGTATATAAAGGTGCATAAAATAGTAATACTCAAGTACAGTACCTCAATTTTGGTACATATAGTACATAAGTAAATGCGTCTTGTTACATCCCACAGCAGATAGTATCTCAACTGTATTGATAGGCATAAACATTGATATTGAACAATTTTGCAAAACACTCTGGATATGTTCAATGACACTGTCTTTATGTCAAAAGTCAAATTTGCTTTTTACTATATCTACATGTCAAGTATTGTATGTTTAAGGTTAAAGAAAGATGGTTGTCACTGCAATTAAATTATGGTTATGGTATAGTTATGAATGCTCTTATTAAAGAATACAAAAACTTATCGTATGGGGTGTCTTGGAGTGCAAGTTATAATAAGATATAATACGATTTTTTTTTTCATTTTTATCTTATTTTCTTTTTTTTATTTTTGCTTCAAATCAAATCTGACTGACACCACTTAAGATAGTAAAATCAGTATGTTTTGAATTTAGTCAGGGTTTAAGCCGCATAAAAGAATAACTTGATATATGAGACAAATGTTATAATCAATGTAAAACACAGAAGAAAATCACAGATAAGAAGTGGTTAATACTGTATGTACAGATTCTGTGCTGCAGTGAAAGTTATTGCTTACACCCGTGACTGTGGTAGCTTTCTGCAGTGTAGAGGACAGATGAAGGAAACTGCATCCCTTTCAAGATCAGATGCAAGGGAGTGGTGAGTAATAAAGAATCGTATTAATTAATCAGAGCTGTGTAGCTGTCTGGGTGGCGTCAACTCACTGACTGATCTCCAGGTTCCAAAGAGGACTAAAAACTGGTTAAAGTCTGGTTATTTAGCGAAGAAAAGCCAATTCCTTAAGCTTGGTCACAGTTCAGGCAGTTGGACTGGGACAAGTGGAGAGGATGTTGTGATCTATTAAAAGCTGCAGGCCTGGTGAGATCCGGGAGGGCTGTCAGGTCCCAGATAGAGATCATCACATGAAAAATGATTGCTTTCCAGCAGAACTGTGGGGTTTTATCTTGACTGCAGTCCACACCGGTGATGGCTGAACAACGCTGTGTACATGTGGCCAAGAAACATGTTCACGGTGGAGGTTGATTAATGGCCATGTTTGTGTAATTACAGTAATGGAGCACTGCAGTGTTACACAAGCGTGTTGGAAGGATATTCATTTGGAATATTTATGTATGTAAGTAAAGAAAGAGAGAAAGAAAGGACATTATAGAGCAGTATAGTGAAGCCAATTCAATACAAGTCTCCTAATGTTATCCCAAATAGTTGGTCCAGAAAGGTATACTTTTGTTTTGACTCATATTTCACTGCCTACAGACTTAGATGTTTCCCACTCTAGTGTAATAATACAAAGGACTGAATTTTAACTTGAGCAAAAACATACATCGAGAAGTAATGCAACAGCCTTCTTGCTCTTCCCTCCTTTACTTTAATCTGTAAATATAAACCGCGCTATCACCAACCATCTTTTCTTTACTTCCCTTTCACTCCACATCTTTGTTTCCCCTGTGCGGACTGGGCCATATAGCTTTCTTCCAATAAAGGTTTTGCTGCATTGACGTCAGCCTCTCCCCAGCACTGCAGTGTGTCATATGATGTGCATGTTATATGACCAGTAGCTCTTTGTCAGCTCAATACATGAAGGTACCCTGCAACATCTTAATGAATCATTTTAATTGAGCAGAGAGTGGGACATGATGGTAGGATTTTTTTTTGCACACTCAGCTGCAGTGTTCCTGTAATCATACCACTTCCTGAGCGCATCACTGCTCCATCTAAGTGCCTGCTGAGACCACATGAAATGTCATGACATGCATGTGCATGATTTATAAAGTGGTTTGCTGCAGTCTAAACAAGGCATCTTTTGTAGGTTTAGAATATTACAGGCCTATGTTATATTATGCATAGGGCAGAATTTTTTTGTTTTGTTGGTGTTTTGCCTAAATGTTATTTTCCCTGTTATCTAATCCAACATAAATGTGATATCTTTAAAAGCCCATTTTACTATTGTTACTGATTGATGCTTTTTTTTTTTATTTTAACGAGGTCATTCTAGTAAATTAGCACTGGAGGGTGTTTATGGTTTAGCAGTAATGAAGTAATGGTCTTTAAGGCCTTATGCAGGAGTTGTTGATCACTGTTTGTAAACAGAATTGCGGGCAAAAGTAAAAGGCAACCCCAGATTCACTCTGCTCGATGTTGGAGTGAATCCGCTATATTTACATTTGTTTTGTGATCAGTCTGTGATCTCTGTAGCTTTCTCTTGGATGCGTGCTGCTTACAGTCTGGAATCTGGTCACATGCACTGTGCCTGGGAATGTCCAGATCATAAAAATGCGAAATAAGAAGAAAACTGAATTACTGCCTCACTGTTGTATGCCTCGGCACATCATCCGTAAGACTGATGCATCACACATGTATTCCTTCCGGCGGTACAGAAGGCTGATATATTCAGTTTCGAGGTGGGTGCCCAAGTTCAGTGTCACCAATTCAGTATCTGACCAAATGTTCCTGGGATATGACGTTGAATTATGGCCAGAAAAGTGTTTTTGCAGAACATTATGAAGTCAAAGTGAAGTTGAACTATGGAATATAAAATGTTTAGATATTAGTGTGAAATGTTGTCATGAATAGAGTATCAATTCTTGAATTATGGCAGAAGACGTGTTTTTTTGGGGTCACAGTGACCTTTGACCTTTGATTACCAAATTCTAATCAGTTCTTACAACCCTAAAACATAATTCCTCCGGCCGCTGCTATCACCAGTGTGGAGGCATTTTAAGAAAGTATGGCAGAGGGCAGAGTCTCTGCAGATAATTACACCGCCACACACTTCGAGTGATTGAGAGGAATTACTAGATTTAGTTTTTTTCCAAAAATCTTGCATTGTAACCCTATGCATTTGTTGTTGTTTTTGGCAACTTGTGGGCAGCGCACTAATATATCACCTTTCAAAGTTAATAAAACAAATGCTTTACATACAGTTGCCTATATATCCAACAGATAGGGAGCAACATTTACATCCATTTGTAGCATTAGCATTTCAGAATGCAAGTCCAGTGTTTATTTTCCTTTTGACTGTGTTGTTCTCCATCAACTCCTGTGGGAGTTATCTGTCTCTTTATATCAACTGGTTTATCAAAGCTTTTTTGTTGAGTTTGTTCTGAAAACACAAATGGAAGAGGTAAGAGTAAAACCAAAACAATAAGTTAAAAAACAAAGTCTCTGCAGGGCTGAGGGAAACTGCAGTGTGCTCCTAAACTTTTCAGGACATGCAAATAAAAGGGAAATTGACACATGATGGTGATAAAGTTCGACTTTATCCATTTAAGGGTAGCAAACATAATAATGCTCTGCGATGTAAGTGATTTTAATTACATTGTAAAGAAACTGGACTGAAAGGTGTTAACATTAATTTTCCAATTGGTTTAGTATAAGTAGGCCACAGATAGAAGAGTAAGTTATGGCTGCTAAAAACTATTGGTGCCAATTATTATAAAATACTTCAGTCAAAATAAATATCACTTTCCTCTACAAATGTTTTAACATTCTCATTATACCTCTTCATTCCACACTTGACTCTTTTCTATTTCTACACATTTTTGTACACGGGGCTGGTTCACTTAACTTGGTTCACTTAATTTGTTCTGGTTTTATACATGACCGGCAGTTGCAATATCACAAAAGTTAGAGTATTATGTTTATGACCTCAATATTTTGACAAATATTGAAGATGTTGAGTGCATTAGCTAATGATGATATTCATACAATCCTCCCCTGAAGCAGTGGACGACTCTCTCCTGGTGACTGTCGGCTCAACAAGTTCCACAACAACAAAGGTATTGATGTTACCACTGAGCTGCCTCCATGACTGTCAGCATGGTCCTCTCTTAATGGCTGGTACTGCTTGAACCGCCTGTGTGGAAACACGGAACATGAGAGACAGGTGAGGAGAGTTCACTAATGACCAAATTAGGCCCCTAACATGTAGTTTTGCCCAGTGACACTTAAGAATTTGTTTGGCATGAAATAAAGGCCAAATTTTATGTCAAAAAGAAATAAAATGATAAAATGGTAAACAAAGATTAAGTACTATAAAATAATAATAAAAAAAATCATTAGGACAAAATTCAATTTTATCAAATACTATTGTTTATGACGAAATATCTGCAAATGGAATACAGTATATTACTTTTTGTTCAGTTCCCATTAGTAATTTTTAGCATGCTAACAAGCTACACTAAGAAAATTTGCCTGTTAAGCAACAGCATGTTAACATTGTCACTGTAAGCATGTTAGCATGCTGATGGTAGTTCAAATCACTGTTGTACAAATACTCATCAGAAAGCTGTCTGTTTGGGCATTCCACAGGGATCAATCCTTGGATCCCTTACTCTTACAAATATGTGAATTATATCATATTGATGATTCAATTTTTCTGATCATTTTTTGATAATTTGCATGCTGGTTTTTTGACATGGCTTCTCACACACCTACATTAAACTAAGCCATCATTAATGTTATCACCTGTGTTTTTCCTGCTATGACAAGTGAACTTTCCACATTAAATTGGGGGCAAAACATGGAACTTTTGATACTGAGGATAAGAGTATAGAGACCTTTTTTAAATTTTAAATTAGGTACTCACCTGTACATCAAACCAATGCAACAGACAACACAGGCGAGAACCATAACGCCCAGGACTGTAGCTGCAGTTCCAGCTGGGGAGCCACCAGAAGCTGAAATCAAAGCATATCATACAAATGAGAGAATTATCTACAAACTGAGTAATTTAGAGGTTACAAATTAATTTTTATTCCACCCACCTACTGTTACACTGACTCTAGCACTTGCCACAGCAAGACTGACATCATTGGTCAAGGAGACATTGATGCAAAATACTCCGGAGTCATTAAAGAACTGACGAAGGATCATTTGACAGTCTGGAGAGGGTGTAGCTGCATTACAGACTGTTTCCACCGGTGTGATACAGTCAGCATCCGAAATGACTGTGCAGACCTCATTTGGCAGACTGAAGGAAGAATAGCAAAGATGTAGAGGCAGAGTTACAAGGAGAACAATAATAAATGTATATGTTTTGTTTTATCAGCGTGTTTTTTGTGCTAAATATATAACATAATAAGACATTACATGCCACAGTGTCTTTGTAGGCCAACAAGAACATCATTATTGAATACTCACATGGACCATTAGTCAAAATCAATACATTTTTAATGTTGCTGAAAAGTAAGTTCAGCGTTGTAAGTGAACCTCTTGACCCTGTCTGGGTGCTCTCTGTATTGAGTGGATGAATGTTACTGCTCACCTTCCCTGGCAGGTAATGGTGAGGTCCACAGCATTCTGATCCAACTCAGTCACCATTGCCACAACATTGGATACCTCTACAATCTCTACACTTTCAATACCCTCTGCAGAGTTGAAAGGGCGAGATTAGAGGGAAACGTTATTAAATCATACTGTTTATACTGTTGAGGTTAAAACTGCCATAGTTACAAAATTACAAAAAAAGTTCCAAAAACTGTATTCACTCACGGACAACATCTACAGAGGTGGCGAGGGAGCCATAACGGTAGACCATGCAGTCAGCTGTCAGCTCTGGTGCTTGTCTTTTAGCCACAACAAGGGCAACCTGTGCTGGATCCTCTGCTTGAACTTCACCTTCAGCTGCAACTGCCTCTTCTTCCCCTGCTGGTTGCTCTGGGAAAATAAGAAAAAAATTGTGCTCATACTTTTACAAAAATAATCTTTTTTACTTTGCAAACACTCACCGGCAGCAGCTGCAGTCGCTGCAACTTCATTTTCAGTTGCCTGTGCTTCAGCCTCGGTATTATCGGCTGGCGCTGCCTCTTCTACAGCTGTGGCCTCAGTGGCAGCAGGGACTGCAACATTATCAGCAGGGGCTTCTGCTTCAGCATCAGCAGCCACATCAGCTTCTTCTGCTACAGGTACTTCTGCTGCAGGAGCAACAGTGACAGCGCCAGCATCCTCAACTGCAGCTTCTCCTTCTGCAACAGGTGCAATTGAGGCAGCAGCGTCAATCACAGGCGCATTTTCTTCAGTTGCATCTGTAACCAATGCAGTTTCATCGGCAGCAGTTGCATCGGCAGCTGCATCTGCAGCAGCAGCATCTTCAGCAGCTGTATCAGCAGCAGCTGTATCAGCAGCAGCAGCATCTTCAGCAGCTGTATCAGCAGCAGCTGTATCAGCATTAGCAGCATCTGCAGCAGCTGTATCAGCAGCAGCAGCATCTTCAACAGCTGTATCAGCAGCAGCAGCAGCAGCATCTTCAGCAGCTGTATCAGCGGCAGCAGCAGCATCTTCAGCAGCTGTATCCGTGGCAGCAGCAGCAGCATCTTCAGCAGCTGTACCAGCATCAACAGCATCTGCAGCAGCTGTATCAACATCAGCAGCAGCATCTGCAGTAGCTATATCAGCATCAGCAGCAACATCTGCAGCTGTATCGGCATCAGCAGCAACATCTGCAGCAGCTGTATCGGCATCAGCAGCCACATCTGGAGCAGCTGTATCTGCGTCTGCAACAGCTGTATCAGCAGCAGCAGCATCTGCATCTGTCTCAATGACTACTTCTCCACCTTCTGCAGGAACATCCAGAGCAATTGCATCTCCTCCCTCAGCTGGTGCTGCTGGAACAGCAGCAGGGGTTGAGGCCATCACAACCACTGCTGGAGCAGCAGAGCCATCAATAGGAACAACTGAAAGAAAAGTTTAACATAACTGAGCCAAACTTATCCCAAACTTCTTACAGGAGAGTATGTATGTTTTGTAGGATAAAAAGGAAACAGTTAGTTTAAAATCTCACCAGCAGTAGGATTTCCGCAGCCGTTGGGGATGCTTGCCATCAGGACCACCTGAGGTTTGAAGGTCCCAGCTGTGAGGTATGTGTGTGTGACAGTGAGGTCTCTGGAGATCAGAGTACCAGTGCTGTCACCAAAGTCCCAGCTGAAGCTGATGTCAGCGTTGTTGAGATACTGGCTGGGATCATGGAGCTTGACACTGAAAGCAATGGCTCGGTTCTGGATGAAGTTCTGGTCATTCTGGTTCACATCATTGACTTGGGCGAGCGATATGGTGAAGGGAACCTGGTCTGATGATGCAGTAAGAAATGTAGGGCTGTTGTGATGAGGCTTGTTAAAGAAATAACAATGTTGTAGAATAACATTCCTTAATATTGGTTAAAAATGATCTGACAGGCCACCTGTGATGGTGAAGACTGTGGAGGCATAGCCGAGAGGGATGAACTTGTCTTGGCCACGGCAATGATAGATGACAACCTCCATGTTGTAGGAGCCCAGGGGGATGTTGTCTGTACCGATACTGAGAGAGGAGGATGGTCCGTCTGCCACCTGCCAGTAACGCCCTTGAAAAGAGCAACATTGTGATTATTTAAAGAGGTCTCACGGGGAAAAAAAGGAAATTCACACATTTTGGAGACACTTTCATCATATCATATAGTACATGAGATGCTACCGTAATACTGCTGAATTAAAAAAAAAATTTATCAAGAAAATTTTTTTTAAAGGACTTTTCTTTGGTTTGCAGCAGAGGACAAACAACAACAGAATGAAGAGACAAACGTTTTAATTTCTGAATCCTGCTGAAGAACACGTTTTTGGTTGAAATAAAAAAGACTAAAGAGGATGTGTTTAATTTAAAAAAAAAAAAAAAGACGCGTTAGCTTCTTATTAGCTGGCGCTCTGTTATTGAATGAATGAATAGTGTTAGACTACCAAAACAGGCAAGTAAGTAAAAGGCAAAGAGGCAAAAAGTAAATAAAACTTTTTAACGAGTGCCACTTATTTAATCCATATCAAATAAGTTTTAAAAAATCATTTCCTTGAGTGAAGAGTAGAATTTACATCCAACATGGATTTCCTTTACAGATATAAAAATGTGATGTTTTTTTTTTTTTATGACAAAAATAAAATGCTGGGGATTAGCATAAAAAAGTTGTTAATGAAAAGGCTTTTTTTGTTAAACAACCTGGGGTAACTGTTACACTTTAACTTCAATGCCTGGAGGAGAAACTTCCCTTGTATTCTTCAGACCAGCGCCTGAAGAAAAGGTCGACATTGTACATTCCTGCATACCATGAATACTTTACATTTGCACGCGTATCTGAGCCTATCGTTTCTAAAGTGACTTAGTATATGAGCTAACTTTGTCATCTGTGGGTGAACGGGATGCTGGATGGTGTGACACCACAGCAAGATGCCTGCCATGCTGCAGACCACTATTCAAGAGCAACAAACAACAAAAGCAGTTATGTTTTGTAACCCATCTCTGTTTTTCCAGCAGCTTTTTGGGTAATGAAGATGCATGTGTTGTTGCAACCCTCAGTGGCGTTTTAATTACCAAACATGGGTGTTTTGTTTCGACCCATTGCTTCGATTCCAGCTGCTTTTAAGGCACAAAATGTGGGTGTTTTGTTGCAACCGATCACTGTTTTTCCAGCTGCGTTTTAGGCACAGAAAGTGGTTGTTTTTTTACTCAAATATCACTGCTTCTTCTGCTTGGGTAGTGGAGCGAAAAGCAATTGTTTTAAACTGAGACATTGCTTTATTTGAGAGGGGACTGTGCCACCAAACAGGTCATTTAAAGATAAAATATGATAATTCCCACACAAACTGTTTTTTGTGCCTAAATGTAACCTCAGGTTTACCACAGCATTGTTGAAATGGAAAGTTTGAACATATCCACTACACAATAATGCCGTAACAGCCTCTTTATGATCTGTTCTTTGTACATGTTAATGTCAGTCATGTTGTCATTGCTACATTTAGACGATTTTGGTGTCCTACTGCAGCATTAACTACAGCTAAGAAATACCATAGAATTTTAAATGACTAAATATTATAAAATTAAAACATCTTTACCCCATGTCTTCCACACAAACACGTAGCGGGGTTTCCTGTTCTGGCTCCTGTTGAACAGTGTCCCGTCAGGGAAAACTCCAGTCGACTGGGTGTCCTGGTCAGGATACACAGCCTGACCCGCCTGGTACTGTTGTCCTGAAAAGAGGACAGACACAGATTATACATCAATAGCAAAAACAGACATGTGATAAGTGAAACTAAGGCAACAGAGCTGAAATAAAAACAGAATAAATTGTCTTAAAAATCCCATTGCTTTATTGATTAAAATAAATTTGTGGTTTAACTGGTAATAAACAGAATAATTAGTCATTTTTCATAATAAGGCTATTTAATTAAAAAAATCCAGATAAACAGTAACTTGATATGGAAAAAAAACAATTAAATGAATAAAAGAAAAAAGCGTCAACATTTGTGATAAAATGATCAGTTCTCCGTTCATAGCTTCTTGTGACTGTTTGATGTGTTTGATGAGTATGAACGAAAATAGCATCACCACAGGTTGCATAGAAACCTATAGGACCTGCCCTCAGCCAAAGCCAGTTGCCTTACTGGAAAGGTTTTCTTACCGTTGATGGTGCAGTTTTGCGCCCAGACCACCTGCCCATCAGTGAGTGTTGTCTGATTAGGTGGGAAATTAAGATTAATATTGAAGGTTGCTTTTGCTCCAGTCAGAGTTGGTGCATCACTTTTTAGATCAAAAGTTACTTCACCACCTGGGAAAAAAGATTACACACAATTAAACATCTCTGGAGAAACTGGCAGACATAATTTCTTCATATTTCTGTTTACAGAAATAGAGGAATAAGGCCTCACCAAACCAGCAGTTCCTGAATCTTGGGTCTCCATCTTTCCACACGGGATACATCCGTGAGTTCCATGAGCGGTAACGCGTGAACTGACTTCTGGGCTCTGAAAGAAATATCATAAACTATTTAGGAAAAGAAGCTCCATCGTGCAACCTTGTCTTATTTTCCAAAGTATTCTCAACATCAAACACAATCAACGAGATGTAAAAATATAGTTCAGTTTTCCTCTTTGTAGTTAATATGATATACTGTCTTTATATGTGTGTGTCTTTTAAAAAATGCACAGCATGTTATTTATGATAATCAAGCAGAATTTGAACATGATATAGGTGCTTATGCAAATGAGGGCGGCTCCATGTTTTGGGTGTTGAGGAGGGGTGAGGAGTGTCGGGGTTCTTGGCAGTGGGAGTCACACGACCTGCAATCCCCCTCAATCCCTTTCATGTGACTATCAGCTGAGCAGCAGCATCAGTAATCCCAGTGGGAGGAATGAGGGATCCCAGACAACTGGCTCCCTGGGTTTTCTTTTCTTAGCTTGTGATGTGTGTGTGTGTGTGTGTGTGTGTGTGTGTGTGTGTGTGTGTGTGAAATGTTGCATGAAATATCTTCACAATAACATGATGAACGATTTTCAAATATTTAAATACAAGAATATGAATTACATGACATTATTCTGAATTATTGCATTGTGTCATGCATGCAAATTGCTGTGTAAAAGTTTGTTCATCTTCCCTCTCTTAAACAAAGTGCCGAGTGTGTTAGCATGAAATAAGCATGAAATGACAGATTAATCAATTTGTAATCCAAACAAAGCATTACAGACGTGTGTGTAATTGATGGGAAAGCAGAGCATTACTTAATATCAATTTCGCTGTTGCTAAGCTGTCAAAGCAAAAACTCTATATTAACATCTAATTTAGACTCAACTTTCAAACTTTGATTCGCTTAAACAAAACAAAACAATTGTACCAATAGCAAAGGTAATTCCTCTTTAACACTATACAGTTTCTCTTGCTTTAGATATTTTGCAAAAGTGTCAAATGAGATAAAAATATTTAATATTTTTGCACTGAGAAAAAATGTTCAACAAAATCTCAACAGGTTGTTTTCTGATGTAAAAAAAAACTCACTTGTGGCAGTGGCACATGTAAAAGCCAAACCCAGCAGCAGCAGTGCCAGAGTCCTCATCCTGTATTCGTTCGTGTGTGTCCTCTCTCTGAGCCCCGATCCTCACCCAGCAGTCCTGAACCCCAACGCAACTCCCAGAGAGACTTCAGAAAAGTCCTCTCACTCTCTTTAAGAGGGCCGCCGACCTGAATTACCATAAAGTTTCTTCTCACCTCTGACATCATTGGGAGTTTCGAACTAGCACCGCCCCCTTTGTTACAGAACAGATATGGAAACTGTTTGGTTAACAACCATAACAAAACATTGTGTTTTATAAGAACTGTTGTGTTTACTTATATTTTTTAACATTATGATCTTTTTTTTATATAACTGTCTAGTCTCAAATGAGCATGCAAAGGTTTTACTCTGTGAATACAGAGTGTTTTTATTCGTAAAGTGTTGGAATGTAACTGATTACATTACCTCAAGCATGGGTAGATTATGAGATCATGAGCGCGGCACAGGTATGCAAAAGGCCCCTCCACCTTTTCTACAGCAAGACACAGAGACTTTGTACTGGCTTTGCCTCTTTTGGTTGTTGTTGGTGTTGTTGTTTTGCATCTCTATGTAGTTGTCCCCATCTTTTTGTAGTTTTATTTATGTGTCTCTTTATGTTCATTTTGGGTGTCCTTGTGTTTGTTTTTGGTTCTTTGTTTGTGTCTCTTTGAGGTCATTTTGTGTCTCTTGGGGATATGTTTCTGTCCTTTTTGGCCATTTTGTTTCTCTTTGTAGTTGTTTTGTTTCTTTTAGTAGTGTCTTTGCATTTCTTTGCAGTCATTCTGTGTCTCTTTTAAGTCATTTTGTGTTACTTATAGGTATATTGTAACTTTGGGGGTCGTTTTGGGTCGCTTTGCAGTTCCTTCGCGTGTATTTGTTGTTATTTGTGAGTCTTTTAAGTTATTTTGTGTTTCTTAGGGCTATATCCATGTCATGTTTGGTCATTTTGTGAATCTTTTAGTCATTTCATGTCTCTTTGTGGCTAGTTTGCGTCACTCTGAAGTTGTTTTATGCTTCTTTGAGGTAATTTTGTGTCTTGTTTTGCTTTTTTTTTTGTTTTATGTCACTTTGTAGTTCCTTTGCATGTTTTTGTTGTCATTTTGTGTTAAATGTTTATGGGGGTTTTTTTTGTCTCTTGAGGTATATTTGTATCTTTTTTGGTAATTTTGTCTATCTTTGTGGTCATTTTGTGTCTCTTTGTAGATCCTTTGCATCTCATTTTGAGTCTCTTTCTCACTGATTTATGTTCATCTGAGTGACATTTTGCAGCTGAGGGTCAAAGAACTCAAGCCCTATATTTTTGAGGTACTTGTACTTTACTGGAGAATTTCCATTTTATGGTAACCAATACTTAATACTCTGGTACTTTTTCTGATTCTGACCTTACATGTCATAACTTCACTATCTCCAAAAGGAAACTCTGAAGAAATGAACTTGTACAGTTATTAAATGCAAAAAGGATGGATATACTGCATGTTAATAATTCAAATGAACACAAGGTATCAGACATCCCTCAAGCGGGACAATATTTTCTGAGTGCATTACTGGAAAATCAATGGGTGCTTTCTGCACAGTGTAAATGAAAATGTTGTACGTGATGCCTGCTTCAGGTTGAAAAGAGTGGTGAGAGCTGTGAGCAAAGCTCCAGTCATGCCTGTTTTTGACGTATGACCTTAGAGCTATGTGTGCACAGGCGTCACAAGAGGAGTGTGTGGGTGGCAAATCAATAGCATCCTTTTATTTCCTCAGCCATTCCATCGTATCCTGCTGTCCACCTCAGGCTGCCGCAGCTCTAAGAGTGTGTGCCTGCAGCAACGCAGACACACCCGGCTCAGTTTATGAGACATAATCCAAAGTTTCATTCAGACGAGGACAATAATGCATTTAGAAGAACGAGCTGATTGATTCTGGAAGTGATTTAAAAAACTAAAAATCAATTTCCACTCATAAACCGTCACATATCTGAATAGAAATGTGTTGTATCAATTCCCATAACTGTTATTTTACTTTTATACCTCAATTATGAGTCCCGATTAGCTTAATAAAGCATCTCACATATAGCATTTTCAACAGACACAAGGCAAATGGCATCGATAAATCCTGAAACAAGATACATCACGATTAATTATTCATGTTAGTCAGATTGCCTGGTTTATGGTCTATAAAGCTGGAAAGTGGAAATGTATCATTTAAATTCATAATGTAAAAACAGTATCCATCCATCAATAGAGTGCCCCAGGAATGAAACCCGGAAATGAGTTAGCATTTTAGCACTCTGTTTGATGGTCTTGGGTCGTCATTGGGTTTTTGGTTAGAAGCCTTAAATAGGGCCTGTGGTTAACACAAGCTGTCGAGACTTTCACATTTTGTTCTACGACATGAAATACTTCAGTAAATACTCCAGTGTGAACTTTGAAGCTTTATGTGTCTTAAAAAGGTGGAAGTTAACAAATGGCTAAATGAGAAAAATGCCATTGTGTTGCACCACAGCCAAACACAGTTTGTTGTGGTGTCATGGTTTAGTCCAAAAACTGCACTTCCTCTAATGGCCACTTGAGGCTGGCTCCAAAACAGACCCATAGACCCTGATGTTAACATACCCAACTTTACTGTAGAAATAAATATGCTTACAGCATGGCACAAAAAAAGGTTTTGGTCTCTAAAGCTCATTTCAACATTCGTGACAACTATACAAGGGATTCTTTTTTTTTTTTTTTCACCCACTGACATTTTATTTAGGGGTAAATTTACACGAAATTAGGGATGGTTGCTTTGAGTGACAGGCTGTCCACTGACAGGGTCCTCAGCTTCTTAGTCAGATCCACCAATCTTTTCCATAGCACCAAACTCTCTGACATGTGGTCGCTTCTGGCTCCAGAAAAAAAATCAAAATGGTGTAGGCCAGAATGCCAAACTCAAGCCTTCGAAATGTGAGTCCACAAACCAATAGATTTCTACAGTCAGGTTTATACATACATGTTTTTAAAATGAAAGCAACTGATACCCAAAAAAGTCTGGAATGAGCCATTAATCCATAAATTAATATCCTTTTTTTTTTCTTTTTTTTTTAAAGTCCATTATAAAAATGATTCTGAGGAAAAATACTATAGTTTTTCTTGGAGGGCAAAATATTAAGTTATAAAAGGTGTGAAAAATAGCTTTTATCAATCACTCATCTCTTTCTTCATATTTTTTAACTTGTTTTATTCCTGCATCTATGGCTAACTTTAATGATGTAATTTAATTAAACAGCAAATATAATATTATATGATCAGCTCTGTGATCATCATGGTGATTGGAGGTTTTCCCAGAGTCTCATGTCTGAGTCTGCTCAGGCTGCACTGCATGTGACCCCTCATGTGCTAATAGCAGAGTTCAGGAGGAAATAAATCCTTCCCACAGAGCACCTGACCCAACATACCACAAACTGTCGACCGTTAGCTTCTGTGCTCATTAGTCTCCATTGTACAGCATCTTAATAACATTGAGGTTCTAGGAATTTCTAGAATTAAAAGAGAAGTTGTGTTCAGACTGGAGAAGTTATTGGAAACAAGTGAAAATCTAGGAATTTTACTTGTTTTCCAGGAAATATTTCTTGATGTTTTTAACAATGTGTTGCTCAGACTGGTTGCATAAATTGCAATTTTTTGTACTTTTCTTAACAGCAAGAAAGAAAAGATTTTCCATATAAAATAAGAAATGAATCACAATAATTAGATTGTGGGGCTAACTAAAAGTGTCAAAAAAATGGAAGGTCACAGAATTTAACATCTGGGTTACAAGTAATAAGCTTGGACACCTTTGAAATGATGCAAACGCTGGGCACGTCTGCCACCTGCAGTCACACACACTGACAAGCTCTCTGTTTTCAAAAGCTAACTCACAGAAAATGAGGATTTGGTTTTATTCATGACCAAAAGCCAGATCAGTAAGGCCATCTGGTTGGTGAAATGCCAGTACAAGATCAGACCAGAGGGGCAAATTAGTTCATGAATACAGAAAGACTAGCAATCATTCAGAGCATTCACAAGGCTTAAACAAACTGCCCTCGTGTTTGATCCTAATTCCATCTCTTTGATGGTCATTTGACTTCCTCATCGCTGCGAACACCAGCACTCAAAAACGTGACAAAAGAGTGGGCACTTCTGCAAGCACAAAGCAAAACTTTCAGTCAGGTATGACTGGATGTCAGGATATATTTCTGGTGTTATAAATCCTCTGACAGGGTATCTGCTGCCCGATTAGAAATGTCCGAACAGATAATTATAAATCTGTGAAGAGCCAACACTTGCAGACATGTGCTAGCAGGCAGAAAGAATAGTGATTGGTGTCATTTTCAGAATCAATAAATGACACAAAATTAGACAAAATGTACAAAGAAACCTACATATGTATGGTCGTCTAGCTAAAGCAGGATTTTATGCCTTTAACTCACATATTATAGTCTCCAATAAATGAGAAATAGGTTGTACCTCACATATCTGCTGGGTGGATATATGTCAGGCCTCTGGGCTCTGATCATGTGCAGTGCTATAATGAGCGCTCCTAACAAAGGTTGTTCTTCATGCAGTAACAGATGACATCCAATGCCTCATGACCACTGCTGCGCTATATTTCACATTACTATGGGTCTTTTTCATTATAGCACACATTTTGACTTGTCATAATGTGCGCCTGTATGGATCTAAATCTAGGCCAATTTTTCTTTTTATAATCAAATAATAATAATAATAATTGGAAAGACTTAAAACTGAAGCTTATAGTTAAGTTTTGATCTTATACTTTGAAAAATACACCAATGTATTCAAACAAAAAATAAGTGTTAAAGTTTTTTTAAGGTTTATTATAAATTTGATTCAGTACTGTACTTGTTTTATTTATTTTTATTTTGTATTTTAATATTGTTTTTATATTTGAAGCCCGATTTGTTTTCAGCAGCAGATTTAGGGGTTTTAAAATTAGACTTTATTTTTTTAATCTTTTTTCAATCTTTTTTTGATTCAGGTCCCCTTTTTCACTGTGAGCATTTTTTTTAACTCTCAGATAGTCTTTTTTTTTTACTTTTAGAGTTTTGGCCTCGATCCGGTGTGGGGTGTATGGCATCAACTGAGAAGGACGTGGAATCATATTTATGTTTAAAAAAAAACCAAAAACATACATACTACATTTATTTGTAGTTTAAATACACCGTTGTGTTTAGTTCAAGATCAAAAATAAACTTTAAGTTATTTTCATTTTTCAATTACATTTTTTTTCCAACTTATCAAAACTTTTGGCCAGGATATAGCTTTATACTGGTGTTACCAATAACAATAATGAAAGCTATTATGCTACTAAACCATGATAATGTGACAGTGAGCAAGCATTCACAAGAAAATTAGAGTTTCTAAATGGCCATTATTCATTTTATTATTCAGCTTCATCCGGCCCTGGAGCTATTTCAAGGGGGGCACGCATGATCAAAGGAAATATATAAAGTGAGACTAAAGTTGAAAAGACCGTTTTTTTTTTTACAGGGATCATTTTAAATTGCCAAACAGCTGCTGCAACATGTAACAACTGGTGGAACAGAGAGACATCGTGAATGTTATCATTTCCTTCAGTGCTTTTAAGCTAACATCATTAAAAATATCAGCTGTGGAAAAAAAAGGCTGTGAATGCTTTGTTTAGGAATAATTTAGAGGTTTTTTTTTTTTATTCTTATACAGAGGAGCATGATAGAGATAGTAAATCAGAGAGCATTCCCCTGAACCTGAGTATAAGCACAGCTTCACTCACTGCCACCAGAGGGAGCAACTGTTTTCTCCTTCACTCTGTCCTGTTCAATACACTGAAACCATGGGCCATTTAATACATTATTTGGCGTTAACCAACATACCAGGCAACATTATTTCTGTGTAAAAAGTATACAAAAATAAACAATTCGCTGTCTATATACTTTTTTGGAAGACAATTTGACAATAAAAGGTGTCCAAATGTGTCACCAAATAATGTATGAAGTCCAGCAATCCCCTTTAAGTCATTTGTATACTATGTTGCTATTTTACTGTAGCCTATTTTACTTGTGTTGTACTTGTGTCAACCTGAAAAAGGCATTTTTTTGGGGGGGGGGCAAAAGAGAGAGGGACACTGGCAGGGAATTATGTTTTTGTTTTTTTTTTTTATTTGGCTTAGGGGAGGCTCAAGGAAATAGTTGTAGCTCTGACGAAGGTCGTGATATATGAAAACCAGTCAGACTCCAGCCATCCCACAAATCTGGTAGGCTTAAATAAAGTCCAGTCCCTTACCCAAAAGCTGTAGCCTATTATATGGTGACTTCCCGTGACATCAAACCACTATGGATGCACAGGGGACACTACCTCCTCGCCTAAAAATGACTCTATTTGTCTGTCCCTTATAATGTGAATTTCTTACTTGCAGTATGGCATAAAAAGTTTGCGCTTGGTCTTTTTTTCCGTTACTACCACTTCCGTCTCAGACGTTGATTACGTAAAAACGTCATCATGGTGTCACCATGTGGCCTACGAGGTTCGTTTGTTGAAAGTATGTTTCTATCCCGATATGACACACCCCAGCCTCTCTAGTTGCACCAACTGTAATTAAAGCAAAGAACTGGCAGAAACCAAAAAAACAGCTTATCTTTCTTATGTCCAAGTGTCCTTCGCGACGATTCCAAAGGAAGACGCTTTTGAGGAGTCAATCCCCAAATCTCTGAAATCCCACTCTGTTACAACAGTCGGTGCGTGTTGAACACAAAAACGAGCGCTCCCGGTGTAACGCGGGAAACGCTGCTGTGTTGGTTCAGTGTTTTCGCAGAGAAGAGCGGCCGCCACGCTAATCCACATATCAACTGATATTATCATTATCGAGGCCAACAAATGACCTGATACACCAGCGCGAAGCTGCTTCGCTCTGGTTTGACATAGCTATTCTTCGGCTGGACCGCTTCCCTCAGGCTGTGGTGTATCCGGACCGTTTGAACCCGGAGGAGCAGTTAGTTATATGTCGGTCTCCGCGCCGCCCGTTACCGCCTGTCTCTGTAGCCGCCGAGCAGTTAGCTCTCACACAAAGAGAGGCGTCCTGCTAACTAGCTAAACAACCAACAAACGTCCTGTTGTGTTGATTAGTAAAATGGATACGTTTCAGAAGGTGGAAAAGATAGGAGAAGGCACATATGGAGTGGTTTACAAAGCCAAGAACAAAGTCACCGGAGAAACTGTTGCTCTGAAGAAAATCCGGCTTGACACGTAAGTTCACTTTTGAGTGTTGCTGGTTATCATCTGGACACCGCGGGAGGCCAAGCTAACGCTGCCGGAGCTAACTGCTGCATGTACTCTGATACTGATGCGGCGTGTTACACATCTGTCATCAGCGTGAGACAGACAGACGATTTTAGCAGACAGTTAGCTGGTTAGCAGGGAGTGGTTGACCATTAAACTTAAAATATTACAGTGAGTGTAAACTCTTAATTGCATTTAGACGCTGATCATTTAAGTTTCTGCACATGAAAGCACTTACATTTGGAATTTGACACATTTTACTGCAGTCATTAAACTTCGAAAAACATGACATGATAATAATACATATTAAAATGTAAATAAAATTAAAATTAAGCCACGGTTGGTGTTTTTGCGGTGGCACTCAATCTACACCCAAGATAAATCTGAGGGGATATTCATCTTTTAGGTCTTTTAGGAGTCTCTCTTTCCCTCTCTATCTCTGCATAAATATATGTGTGTATATATATATATATATACTTTTTTTTTAATTTTTTAAATATAGGTTAAATGTATCACAGCATACCATTTTAAGTGAAGCATTCTGGTGCTACAGAGAAGCCCCGTTCTACAAGTCCTATTCCAGAAATAAGGAAACTTACCTTATTGGTATAGATCTGGCAAAAATCACATCATTACCATTTTTTTTCAATGAAAATAAAATGCAATAAATACCATTACCACTAATCTTCCAAAATAATCGCTTTATGACTTTTTGCTTAGTGCGTAACCTAATATTTATACACACTAACGTATTATTGTGTGATTAACTAGATAGACATTATGCATATTTAAGTGTGGGTCAGATTGTTGCTTTAGTGCATTTTGCTATTAAAAAAAAGAATACTTCATACAGGCCTACTTAAAACTTGTTTATTTTTGTAATCTCCATTTGCTGATATGCTGTACCAAGGAACTGCTGTGCTTATCTTTAGCTTGCTGATTATGTAGGACTGCAACTTTTTGATGAAGGTAAAATGTGTCAAAACGTACTCCTGATAAAAGAAGCATTGAGATGCCTGGTCTACAAATCAATGTCTGTCAAAATAATCACAATATGATTGTTGAATATTATTATTATTACTGTTATTCTTATTATAGTCATTCATGAATTTATTTATTTGAAATATCTTTCATCCTCACTGACACATTAGTTGGCAGTGATGGTGCGGTATATTTACAGAACTTCGAGCAATGCCAGTATAACAGTGGCTGCTGATTGTACAGTTCTGGTCATCTCCCAAAATGATGTGAAAGTGATTTTGTCTCTCAAAAGTTGCTTTCATTGTGAATGTTTTAAATGTTTTCTCTAAATATGCACAAAAGATAGAAGGAAAAATAGATTGAAAACCATATTGAAACAAGCCAAATATCATTATAATCATTAACCAAGTTGAGATGAAAACATTTCTATAACATACCCACAGTGAATGAATTTGCATAACCAGTTTATTTCCCTTGTGTTTCATTCAGGGAAACAGAGGGGGTACCGAGCACCGCCATCCGAGAGATTTCACTTCTCAAAGAACTCAGTCATCCAAATATTGTCAAGTAAGTGCCTCATATTACAGCTTTTATCTAAATCCTGTTTGTAAGATTGCCTGCTTGTGTCACTTGATTCTGTTAGTTTTTAAGCCAGCCTGCCTGTTAACATGTTTCAGGTTGCGGGATGTCATCCACACCGAGAACAAGCTCTACCTTGTTTTTGAGTTCCTTCATCAGGATCTAAAAAAGTTCATGGACTCTTTCACAGTCGCTGGCCTCCCACTGCCCCTGGTTAAGGTAAACATCAGTTAATCTGCAAAATAGATCTGTCTGGATCTCTCAAAGAAATCAGACGTAATTGGACCCTGGATTTAAGAGTTGACTTACTTATTTTTGTGTGTGTTTTGTAGAGTTATCTTTTCCAGCTGCTGCAAGGCCTGGCCTTCTGCCACTCTCACAGGGTTCTCCATCGAGACCTGAAGCCCCAGAACCTCCTCATCAACGCCCAGGGGGAGATCAAACTCGCTGACTTTGGCCTGGCGAGAGCTTTCGGGGTGCCCGTCCGCACTTACACGCATGAGGTATCATCATGCACAGATGGGATTTCTCTTCTCTTTAAGCACATTTTTGTGGCTATTTATGTTGGTTAATTTCTTCTTGAGAAATTATGTTTTCCTACACTTAAACTTGCTCTCATGATATTTTTCAGGTGGTAACACTTTGGTACAGAGCACCAGAAATCCTCCTGGGCTGTAAATACTACTCCACAGCTGTCGACATTTGGAGTCTGGGCTGCATCTTTGCTGAAATGGTAGTTAACACTCAGTTTTATGATTAACAATGCGCTTTACTGTGAGTAAATGCAGCCTGCACATGATGCACGGCGAATCGAACATAACATCCAACCAATGGACTCCCCTCGCTCTCCACTGTTGCACAGCTCACCAAGAGGGCCTTATTCCCCGGCGACTCAGAGATCGACCAGTTATTCAGAATCTTCCGCACTTTGGGCACACCTGATGAGACCGTCTGGCCCGGAGTCACATCGATGCCCGACTACAAACCATCTTTCCCCAAGTGGGCCCGTCAGGAGTTATCCAAAGTGGTGCCAATTCTTGATGAGGATGGAAGAGAACTGCTTGGAGTGAGAACATTTATTCATTCACAGATTCATTTAGCATTAATTACCTCTGCAGAGGAAGTTGGTCGTAAAAATAAATGGCAGAAAATAATTTCTTTTGTTTGTTTTTTTGCGGCCCTGCTTTATAGACACAATGTTTGACTATTTCTCATTTTCTGTCCTTGCAGGAAATGCTGAATTATGATCCAAACAAAAGGTTATCCGCCAAAAACGCCCTTGTACACCGATTCTTCCGTGACGTCACCATGCCAATTCCTCATCTGAGACTCTGAAAGCAAAGCATCAGTCCATTTTAATGCCAACAGTCTTTCAGCAATAAGGACGTCCTCACTTCTCCTCATATCCACCACTGGAATGGACAGAAAAAGTGGACACTACAGGATATGTTGGATCCTTTAATGGATATTTGTTAATACCTAAAACCAACTTTCTAGAACAATAGACATCCCATGAGTTTTGCTTGTTAAAATAGTTATGAAGGTTTGATTGTGATTTTCAGTATCATTCATTTGCATATCTGTGTGCAGCTGCCATTTTTGGTGTTAATGTTATTTGTGATTGGGATGATCCTGACTGGGATGCAGGTCAAGTAAACTCCTCCCAGTTACCCACCATTGAAACAATATTTTGGCTTTAGGATGTCCAAATTCAAATAGTCAAGGTGTTAGAATTAAAAATGTTTGAATACGTTTGTGGGATAGTGCAAATAATAAATGTCATACTTTGTAAAACTGAGCAGCAGCTGAAATGAAAGATGTGAGTGACACAACAAACATCGTCAGCTGACGTTCAACAGTTGGTGCTAAAATAAAACGAGGGTACAGTCGTGTTCTATTAAGTTGATTTTCTTGCGGTTAAATTCTAAATTTGGGACTAAAATATCTTGGAGAGATTTCATAATGGCACCTTTGCTTGTTCAACACTCAAAAATGTTTGGTGGTTGTTGAGGTTTGCTGACCAAAAAAACTGAAGTTCTCAGCTTTGTACATACAGTTGTGATATAGAAATGTTCCCTGTTGTAATTCAGATTTTACAGAATTTAATGTGCTGTCGCATCTTTCTTACTCTAGATTTTATTCAAACGTAATGAACCGTTTTTATGGATATAATTTACAGTTTGAAAAAATAAAACTTGTTTATACAATTGTTATTGTTTTTCTGTGCGAGGATTGTTTTGACTTTGGAGAATCTGAACTAACACCTTAACACAACAAAGGCACACAATAGCTAAAATTACTGTTTTTGTCATTGTAGTCCAGCTTCAAAGATATTGCTTATCAATTTACTTTTACTTCAGTTCCCCATCAAAAAGGCCTGCCTGTTTGGGTAATACTGAGCATACAGCCGGATAAAAGAGAATTTGATTTTACTGCACGCGTTGTGTCAGAGTTTGTAAACGGATGTTTTAATACAGTTTTTCATTTGTTAAACATGGACCCCTATGACTTAAGTTCATCAAAACCTTTCTCTTTTTTTTTTGGATTCCACGTTTAGTGTTGAAGAAATGTGAGAAAATTTCTTTACAAATTCACAGTAACATAGGTGGAGTAACTGATGTACAAGTGATTATTTAGGGGGTGAACTTGCCCTTTAAGGGTTGCACCTCAGGTTGTTCATTTGAATGATAGACATAGTCCGTCATAGTTTGAGTATAAGTCAGAAAGTATTTTCTTGGGGCTCTCAGTTGGTGGAGTGGGCGGCCCATGTGCAGAGACTTATGTCCTCGCTGCAGCAGCCATGGGTTCGATTTCGGCCTTGGCCCTTTGCTGCATGTCGTCCCCCCCCTCTCTTCTCCTTTCACGCTTGAGCTGTGCTACCCATTAAAGGTTTAAAGCCCAAAAATTAATCTTAAAAAAAAAGGAAAAGAAAAAGTATTCGCTTCTGGAGCCAAGTGAAACAATTAACGCCAAATAGTTTGTGAGAATGAAATGCCAGCGTCAAATGCTGTCTCGCCTTGTTATGTCAGATTGCTGTTACACTTCATTAATTTTTGTCAGGACAAATACTCAATTCTTTTCAAGACAAATATTGTTCAAGTATGTATTAAAATTAGACAATGGAGTGGTGGTATGAGATAAAATATGGTAAAAAAAAAATTAATTCATAAAATTTGTGTTTTATAAGTGGAAAATAACAACTTCATGCTGAGAGTTTTAAGTATATTTATCATACAGATGAATTACCCTGAATAAAAGCTTCACTGTGCTCCAATGAAATACAACCAATCAACCACCAGACTTTCAACTAAATAAGTTTTATTAGTCACTCCGTATTTGGACGTCATGTCAGTCAATGCGGTTTACAAGTAACAAGGTTGAAATCAAGAGAAGATGAACAGAGTATAATGTTAGCACAGAAAATTAAAATCACAGAGAAAATAATACATTGCTGTCTGCCACAGTGTCTTTTTTGTTGCCTCCATCGGGGGGTGCCAAAGTCTAAAAATGTTTAAATCTTACAGGCAGTGGCTTTGATATGTTTATATCAGCACATCATTTACATAGAATAAAAAAACAAAACACTTCCTGTGTATTACAACAGGTGCAGTTTGCCATTTATTTTCATAATGAACAATATTTAGAGGCAAGAATACAAATGGACAGTAATGGGAAAACAAACATAATAAGCAAATAGTAAGATATATTTTATAATCAGATATAAATTAATAAACAATTGCATTGTATGAGAGTGTTGTCTTTGTTTATTTCGGGTGATTTCATTTAGTAAAATGTTTAACGCAACAAAATACATATGTGCTCCACTTGTGGGTAAAGTTCATATAATGCATAAACAGAGAAATAACAGTGTTAGCCAGCTAGCTGTTTCTTGCACTTTTCATATCCCAGTTATAATTATTACAGTTCTGAGGTCGCCCATTACATTGACAACATTGTATGATGGCAGTTATTGACATTTTTTTTCAACCTTTACAAGAAATACTTAAAGACCCACAAATTAATAAAGCAGCTGATTAAAGTTTGAGGCATAACTAAATAAATGTATTTTTAAATGTCGTCTTCTTAACTAAGCATTGCCATTAATGTAAAATGATAAATGTAATACACTGACTAGTTCTACAACACTATTGCCCGTGTTTAGACTGAATTATTATGGATGCTACACTTGACTGGAGGGTTAAAAAACAAAGGTTGAATTCATCAATACTACCAAGATTTATGTTATCAAAATGTACTCAGACAGCAAAATAATGTGTTATGAAGAAAAAGATGTTCTGATTTTGACAGTGAGGTCATAGTGAGTGGTTGGGTAAAGTATGATCTGTCCAATATTTGCAGCATTAACAAAAAAGAGATAGCTGGCTGGCTGATTTAACACAAATCATCAAAGGTTAAGTGCAGTAAAATGACACACATCAATGATGATGATTTCGCCTGCCATGTTGGAGTGTTTATTTTATTTTTCCTTCCCTCACATCCTGTCTCGTCCTTTTTTTTTGTAAAGTATGGAAGCCCATTCCCACCAATGCGATTTAAAAAGACTTTTAAAATCATTTTCTGAAAAACTTTACTTGAATAACTAATTTGGAAAAACACTGGTATGATTCTTAAAGGAGGTTTGGATGTGTTTGGGGGGGGGGGGGGGGGGGATTTGATTTTAAATTTCTAGTTTCTTTTTCATGAGAAGCTTGTACAGGATCTGGTAGCCATCATCCCAGGCGTAGAGCAGCTGCTCCTGCGGGTTGTACTTCAGACTGGAGTGGGCTCCGTAACGCTTTGGAAAGTAAACCAGTGATGCATCTTCATTGGTCACCATACCATTGACGTCAAACACACACTGGACACGTGAGCGACCGGGCTGCTTGGTGTTGTACACGACATACAAAGTGCCACAGATGACAAAAGCCGCTCTGCGTTCTCTCTCGGACAGTTTGTGTCCCACATTTGTTCAATGTCAAGCGAGTTAGCGTCCATTTTTGCCAGAGAGATGTACTTTTCGTTCTGCCGCGTGGCATAAATGGCCCACAGGCCCTCCTCGTCTACAGCTAGGTCCATCACTGTCTCTGGGGTCAAGCCGTACACTGGGACATGGTCCTGCGCCGGGAACACTGCACTGTCTTTCACAGAGTTGTTCTGTATGTCATATTTAACCACCTTTATCTCCTCAACCTGATTTATGTAATACACGTGATTGTTGAAGACAAGGTGTCCTGTTCCCCTCCACGCAGATGGCAGTTTTATATCCTTGGACAGAGACAGGCCCAGTGAGCGGGCAAAGTCTTGCACAGAGGTAAACTCATGAATGGTGTCTTCATCTGTCCCGTTAAAAATGTAGATCTTCCCAGAGCCCCTGCTGGTGTCTTTGCTCCACGTGCCCTTTGGCCCTCCGACTCGCTTCAAGATCTTCATGGCTTTGATGCTGGAGATCATGTCGCTGCAGTCTGAAAACGAGAAAGCGGTAGGCTTTAAATCGTAGGTGAGACCTGGTCGAAATACTAACATCGTTGACATTTTAATCGTTATTTAAATATATCAGGGCTGTCTTTAAAGAAAAAGCTCGACATTTTAGAAAAAAAAACATTTATTTGCATCCATGTCAAGAGTTAGTCTCGAGGATCAATGCCACTTCCTGTTCACTGACATGTAGGAGACAGTTAGCTTAGCTTCTGCGGCAGGCCACCAGGAGGTGCGCCAGGCTTTGAAGCCATTTTTTGTAGTGATCAAACAGTGCAATTACATTTGACACGTGATGACACATGTGGTCCAAAAGTCAAGTTAGCAGAGTGCTAAACAGGAAGTAGCCAGCTCAGCATGTAGAAGTGTCTAGTACAGGGTAAAATAAAGTCTTTGAGGGCGAATCCAGATGAGGTTGTCATTTTTGTAACCAATCTCGGCTGATATCGGGGTGAATTACATCGTCCTCCTCCCAAGATCTGTCTTCATATCCAGGCATAATGGAGGCAGGTGGCTGGTTCTCACTCACTTGGGTGGAGTCGGGGGCTAAGAGTTTGTCTAAAGCTTCATCTAATAAAGGCTCCCGACATGGCCATGTTAAATCCAGCATTTCACCTCCATGCTTGTCTGGTTTGAGAGAGAGAGGCTGCTCGATGTTGTGGCTGCAAGTGGAACTGGTGAAGCTCTGGGACTGCTGGTGCCTGTAACTGTGTAACTTTTTCTAATGACTGGAGCAGGACTTTTGGGAACTGTCACTGGACAAAAAAAGTCTTGGGAGTACTACTGGGCTAGCAGCCCCCTTTGGCAGTGTTTCAGGACTGGAGTTCTTGGGTATGCTTGCTGAAGTCTCAAGCACTTAGTACAATAAGACTTGTTAGTTTCATCCTCAATAAAAACAGTATTCATTCTGATACTCAAGTCATCTTACCGTCCATGTGCAGTTTAAACATTTCATATCTCACCTGATAGTTTGGAATACTTGGCCTTCTGCTTCTCCTGCACCAGCGTCAGTTGCTGCTCTATCAGCTTGTCGTCCACGTCCACACACGGCTGAGCTCCGTTCTGAGTCTCCAGGTAGTCCAGCTCACGCTCGACCCGGTCCACTCTCGTCCCCACACCGTCCAGACTCATCCTCAGTATCTCTTTCTCTTTATCCAAGTTCTCCAGCTGGGAAACCATTTGTTGCTTCAGCTCCCTCAGCTCGGAGGCGTATCGGGCGGTCTGTTCATGCCACAGAGAGATCCGGTCCTGTTGAAAAGTAAGATGAGTTCTGAGTTTTTACAAAAGCTGAAGTGGTCAGACTTGTTTTCATCTTATCTGTTTGTACTTTAGTAATGTGAGCAATATGTGATGTTTGTTTTACAGGAACTGTAAATCAAAGGTGTGGACTTGTGTCACATGACATTGACTCGAGTGAGACTTGTCACAAATTTGATGACTTTAGAATCAACTTAACAAAATTAAAAAAAAAAACCAAAACCGATCTGCAACTTGACTTGGACTTTAAAGGGATAATTTTTGAACATTAGATACTTATGTAGGCTAAAGTGTATTACATACAGTAGCGTAGCTGGCTGTTGGTGCGCTGGCTGTTTTCAGAAACAGACGGGGATCGCATCCCAATGCTCAGCATTACATTGATGTATAGAGGGTCAATATCAAAACGTGCAGTACTCAGCGGTTTATGGTAGAGACAAAAAATACAAGAGTGGTCATGACAGGGACGACAAAATGGTATTCAGTGTCCAAGTTTAGGACTGGGGACTTGTCAGTCTTGCATTTGGACTTGACTTTGGATTAGAGCGCAAAAACTTGAGACTTTCCTGTGACTTACAAAACAATGACCTAGTCCTACCTCTGCTGTAAATACACTTTTAGAAAGAGCTGAGAAGGCCATAATTTGATGTTCTTTTCAGGCTCAGTAAATAGACTGCGACTGAAGGACATAATAAGTAGGAAACTCATCCTTCAAACAACCAGGTTCAGCCCACACATGGCCAGTTTCCACCCTGCTCAAATGTCTTTTAGCAACAATCCTGGCAGTTCGCTCTGCAGCAGCCTCTGCCCTTTGACCTCACAATGGAGGATGAAAGAGATTTTCTCAGCGGGTGATTAGTAAAACCTGACACTACAGAGAAAAACAGAAACTGGAAATGGATGATGAACATCTTTTATTTTTAACCTTTCCGTACAAACAAAACCACAATTTTAAAATAGAATAATTACATGACAAAAGATCCTCATGCAGATCTATTTCTGAATCCTTGAGGTATATTTGAAACACCCAGAGATATATTTCTATCCGTCACAAAATCAGTCTCCACACAGGCAAGAAAATCTCTAAAAGATTTTCAACATAGCACAGCATAGCACAACTCATAGCACAACAATATATTTGTCGTTTGGTCATGTATGGTCATTTTGGAGATCATAAATAACTTTTTAACTACATTTTTGTCTCAGTCTCTGAAGCTCATGCTCCCTGTACATTTCAGAAAGCTGTATTTTCCAGCATTTTCCTCAGGATTTTCCCTACATCTGCATTCCATTGCCTTTGCCATGTCCCTGAAAGTTTCCTTTCAGAGGGACTAAGAGGGACTCTGGAGCGCAGGGCTCGACAGGACGGTAAAGAGAGTCTTACCTCAATAGCAAGCAGCCTCCGCTCCAAGTAGTCAATCAGTGCTTGGTGCTGAGCGCTGGCAAAGCAGGCCAAAGTAACCAAGACAACAAGTCCTCTCATTTTGTGTCAGCTCAGTCTCTGTAGCTCCTGTAAAATTTTGACTTCAGTTGAGTGTGTGTGTGTGTGTGTGTGTGTGTGTGTGTGTGTGTGTGTGTGTGTGTATGTGTGTGCATGTGTGTGTGTGTGTGTGTGTGTGTGTGTGTAGGAGCCAACAGATTCCCAGAGGTGGGCTGGAATGTTTTACTAAGCTGTCTGGGAGGAGCCAAAAACATCTGGTGAAGATGGAGGCACACAGTCTCCACGTGAGACATCGGTTTTTATATTTATTTCCTTTGCATGACTGACAAACAAATATATATATATATATATATATATATATATATATATATATATATATATATATATATATATATATATATATATATATATTATATATATATAGTGTAATGTTTAAATGCATGTATGGCTTTGAGAAGGTAAGTAGTTATTTTACTCAGAACACGACATTAATGTAACACAGGAGGACCACACGTTATGTAGGAGGAGGAAGTGTAATGTGAGTGGGAGTCAATGCTGCACTGTACTCCAGTGTGAGGAAGACTTTGAAATGAAATCATGTTTTAAAGTCTCAAAAAACACAATAATAAGGCATTTTATGTGACATTATGAGCTATTTTGTTGCTGTCCTGAGCTGAAACCCAACAGATATCTTTCTTTTTTTTAATACTAAAAGTTATCTAAACATTGATGCAGACCAATCCAGAGGTTTAGATTAGATCAGATTAGTTAATCTTAAATAGAGAAATGAATTTGGTTGGAATGAAATACAAGTCTCATGAGTCCAAAGTCAGAGAAGTCACATATCTACAATATTAAAATTATCTTGTAGCCTATTTATCACAAACAGGCTAATAAACAATAACAATAAATTACAAACAATAAAAGAATATGGTATGAACAAATTTCGTCTTGTTTTTTCTTTTTTATACAGTGCTCCCAACATAGCTTTTGGGGGCTGGGGACATGCCCCCTGTCACAAACTGGCTCGATGGATGTGACTGGGAGGGAGTCCACACAAGAGATTTAGTAAAAACAATTAGAATTTATTTAACTAAGACATATGAAAATGAACAAACCAAACCAGCCAAACCAAATCAAAACCAACAATGCAGGGTGGATGTATACTGGAGGAAGGAAGAGGATGAGTTAACACTTGGGCCAGCTTTTATGGAGATGTTGTAATGACCCCAGTTTCACAATGAAAGCATGAAAGTAGCAGAGGACTTTTATTTTGTAAAAAACAAAAAAAGAGAGAGACATTACACATGAATTGATGCAAAAATGGAATAAATTGGTACAGAAAAAAAATATCAGAATGCAGGAAATTAAATTATTGATGCTCAAAATTTTGGGGGGTTGAGGACTCCCAATTCCCGTGTTTCATATATGCCCCTTAGATTGTTAAAACTAAACCTACAAACTGAAGATGACCTTTTAACTCAAGTAGGGTTTGAGCAGTCATGTTAACTTAAACTGTTTTGGGCAGAGTGGACTGGGAAAAAATCTATTAATAATCAAAATAGTTTCATATTCATCACTGCAGTATTTTTTTGGTTGTTTTCCAGCAGAGCCTGCTGTGTTTTCCAGCTGTCCCCATACACAGGAACAGTTTAATACTGATGTTTTTTTGTAATGACTAATATTTGTAGCATGAAAACAGTAGTTAGTTTGGCGAGTGGTGAATTACTGGGGAAATAGTGAATAGTGTAAGTATAAAACTACCTTGCACAGGGTTTTTTTTTTTTAACACGGTTTGCTTTACTCATGTTTTTCTGGTTAGATCTGAAACTCACTCCAGGCCAAACTGTGTTTATACTGTAATTACTGGCATTATACTTTTCCTGTCCTTTCAAGTATTATGATTCATTTAGTTTTGGCTGTTTTGAGTTACATGACATGACATCCCATAGAGACAAGTTTGTGGAGAACAAACATAGAGTAAATGTATTTCTAAAAGTTTGCTGTAACTAGTGCAGTCAGTCTTCCATTCATGCTCTCTCTTGTCTGGTTTTATGTTAATTGTGTCATGTGCATCTAAAGTGGTAAATTGATTTTGCAAATCAAAACAGTATTATTTTCATTCTGTACAAACTACAATGCAATAGTTTTGCATTTTCACATTTTCAGCACCACTGCAGTTGTCTTTCTCCACAGTCTATTGGCACATCACCACTGACAGCATGGTGACTTTTATCTTAGTTATATTGCAAACTGGTGTAATAAATGAAAGAATGAATGAATGATTTAAATCTTTTTTTGCTTTTCACAAATTAGCATAAAAGAGTAACAACGACGATTTATTTTTAAAAAAAAGCATAATCACTGTAAATTTGATAATGACATGAAGTTTATTTAAGTTCATTTAGGAACTGTGACATATGGCATCTTCTCTGTGCTGCTCCTAAACTCTCATGGGTCCAAGTCACATTCCTCAAGAAAAAGGAATATACAAGTCCATTTTAAAATGTTAGAACACGAGTTCTAAAGCTTTAATATCACGTTTATAAAACACTGATGTTTTTCAAAGATAGGCCTCCAGATGTCCTGGGTGTGTCCCTCTTACATAGACTCCGGCCCTCCGTGGAGCTAAGCAGAAACAGCAGTTTGATCAATTAAACAAGAGATGAAGAAAACACAGGGTCACAAGATTTCACTCATATGTGACAATATATTCAAAGATCATATTTTAAGATATTTTGGACTCTTGGTCATACTTTGGACAGCTTTATTTAACCCATCTTTGTGCAATTGAGCAAGGGTCTTTCATGTTTTTCAGGCCGAGGACCTCTCAGTTAGGAGGGCAGCCTAAAGCGTTGTGTATTGACAAACCTTTTTCTTGTGCATTCAGTACTAACCTATTAAAATAAAAATCAGCAGATTCATACATTTTACCTGAGAAATCATTCTATGGAATTTTCCTTACATCAAAAGTTACTGCTAAACTGTTCAATTTGAAAATTTCTGACTGTCATCATTTCTGTCAGTTCTTGCACTTCCTGTTTTATTCTGGTGTCTCACATCTCCTCTCATTTCAAATCCCCAGCCTGTCAAGTTTCCCTCCTGTGTGATTGCCTTCCCTGCCCTAATGTGTTTCACCTGTGTGTCATTGTCTTAATTGCCCCAGTGTATTGAGTCTCTTTTTTCCCACTCCTCTGTGCCAGATTGTCTTTACCATCCGTGTGAGCATTCCAGTGTTCTTCCTTGTGTTCTTTGTTTCTTTATATTGGTTCTCGTGTGTTTTTTGACTACTCTTTTGCCTACCGTTTTTGATACCTTTGCCTGTGGACTGATTACTGTGTACCGACCTTGTTTGAATTAAACACCCTGAACTGCGACTCTGCCTGTGCCTGCTTTGTGGGTCCTTTCTTTGTTTGTGCCTGACATCATTTAAAACAAAGCATTAATATGAATGACAGCTTTTGAAAATCTGAAGATTTTGTTTCCATCCTCGCAACAGTACTTTCTTGTTCAGGGCTGTTCCTCATTTGTAAACTGGCTCTCAGGCCATCTCAGTGTCATACAGAGGAAGGATAAAACTGTTTAATGCTGCTACAACTAAAGGTCTATTGTATTGGTCATAGTGTATAATATGGTAATTTTAATTCATGGTAATGTGTGGTATGTTTGTGACTCTCCCTTATCTCACTGTGTACAGTCATTGTTTAAGGTCTGTTTGTCTAAGGATGTGCTATTTGAATGTGTCTTTTTATTATCCATTAGTTGTTTATTTTATTTGTAAAAAGTGTGTATACAGGCACACAAGTCACTAAAACAACCTGGATAGATAGAAGTAAAAATAGGAAATGATGATTATTAAATGCCATGGTTAAAGGTCATTGTGTACCAGTATGTGCGTGTTTGTGTTTGTGTTTGTGTTTGTGTTTATGTGCTGAGTATGAAAATGTTTCTGGGTAGTGACTGTGTGTGAAATGACAACAGAACAAACATTTGTTTTTCATTATTTCAAAGAATTGTCTTATGTTTTTACTTGCATGGGATTAATTAAGTAACTGACAGTAACAAGAAATTCCTAATTTTTGGCAAATCACTCAGTCGTAATGGAGATGTATTTGCAGTCAATGCATTCTCCTCATAAAGCATGACACATGGTTCTCCTTACACGAGAGCACATTAGCCATTCTGTCCCTGGTATTGCTCTGTATCAGATCAGAACCAAATGTTGTGGTATCATCCACCCCAACTATTGTATTTGATGTTTGTGTGGAGAAAGATGGAGCTCCCCAAACGGCAGCTTCAATGCTGGCGTCTAGCCAAAGAGTATTACCCTGCAATATTGTCAGGCTCAAGATGGACAGTTTAAAAAAGGAAAACGTTCTCACAAAAATCTGTAAACAGAGTTTGATGTGTAAAGTTCTCCTTATAGATGCAATATCAGCCCAGTCTCAAACCCACCTCATCAAATATCGATGTTTGATCAGTGGCCCTAGCCGTCAAAGCACCCTTAGTGGTGGTATGAAAGGCATTAGGCAGTGACTGTTTTTGACACTGTTTGCATGTACCGCAGTATTAAGAGTGAAAATGTCAGCATAGGCAAGGTGAGAGGCAATTAGCTCACAAGTAGGATACACACACAAGGACTCACACACACTAATATGCAGGTGTGGACGGCCAGACTACTAAAACAAAGAAACAGAGAAGCTCGGATTACAACACACAGGACGCAATTACTCTATTATATCTTTACATTGCAAACAGAAATTTGCTGCAATACTAATGCTCAGAATGTTGTATATTGTACCTTTAAAACTGAAATTTGTACAGCTCAATTTAGTAAATATTTTGTATTTATCAGAATTTCACTCAGGAAAAACTCAGGAACAGTGTCCAGAAGGTTATAACCTTTATTTTGTCTCTTCTCACTGAAATGTGCCAGAGTAAAGTGTGAGTTCTAGTTTGGCATGTACAGTGAAATGGAGTGGGTATATATTACTAAAATAATACTTTTACTACTGCTATAACCAGTATTAATACTGCTACTACTAATAATAATATAAACACATCATTGCCATCTGTATGCTCAGCAGTAACTATAATAATTGTTGTGGTAGAGATACTATACCATTCTTATGAAGCTCTTTAACACTAAGTTATTCATGCATAGTTATTATTTCAACTCATAGCTGTGAATATGTCCATATATGGTGCTAATGTGGTGGTTCTATATGCGGCAGAGTGGGCAGTAAAATGAATGGACAAGATGGTGCTGATTAGTGTTACTGTGTGTATTTGTGCATTTGCATATGAGTCAATCCTTTTTTTTCCCCAGCACATTTGCCTACAGGATTTTGTGTCTTCCTCAGTGATTGGGCAGAACACCGTGAGAGGTCCAGAAACATGCAAACACAGGCAAATGATTTAGAGTCAGCAAGGGGAGAGGATTGAGGGCCTTTTGTCATCAGATGGAAGATCAGCTGTTTGAACATCACACAAGCTTACAGAGAAGTCTTCAAGCAGGTATGTTCTGGTGGATAACATAAATTAGAAAATCTGACCATGTACGCTCGCTGCAGTTTTACTATAAATCGTATTTTGTGCCCTTAATGAAGAGATAAAATGAAAACCTTTTAAAATTATGTCAACATTTGTGTTGTTGTAGGTCTGTATAGGTGATTTCCTTATTATTTTCTCTCAGAAAAAGAAGTGCCACAGAAACTGCATCTGAGCAATATGGAGTACACATTCAGAGCTGTAACTCACAGCCCTGGGATTATAATCTGGAGAATTGAGGTAATTTTTTACATTTTATTAAAAAAATTATTTTTACGGTTGATGCAATAGTGACTGTGGACTGAAGTTTTCCAAAGTCAACAGTTCGCTTTCAAAAGGGAAAAAAGTCTTCTACTCCTGGAGTAAATGACTAAAACTGCTGTTATAATGTGGAAAAAAAAACTGACGTTGAAGAATACTTCTTGTTGGATCTGAAATGTGGATTTTTTTGGTTGTCTCTGTGCAACAGAAAATGGAGCTTGTCCAAATCCCTGAGAAATCTCATGGAAACTTTTATGAGGGTGACTGCTACGTACTGCTTTCTGTAAGTCTGGGATAGTGATTAACTGTGGTTTTGGGTGCCATGGCTGCTTGTTTGTTTGGTACTGTTGTGTTTAAAGACTCCGTATAATGAAGCCATGACAAAATGCTTTTTCTTCTTTTGATAAATCAGATAACATACACCCTTAGTTTCTTCATTCCACAGACTCAGAAGGTGAGCAGCTCTCTGTCTTATGATATCCACTACTGGATCGGCTCTCAGTCCACTCAGGACGAACAGGGTGCAGCTGCTGTTTACACCATACAGCTCGATGAGTTTTTGGGTTGCACTCCGGTGCAGCACCGTGAAGTTCAGAACCACGAGTCTGATGCCTTCAAGGGCTACTTCAAACAAGGAGTAATGTGAGTGCAAATATTATGACCTTCATTTCACAGACAGTGAAAGAAACCATAAATATCATCAATCCATCCTGTCCTTTAGCTATAAGAAAGGTGGAGTTGCATCAGGAATGAGGCACACTGAAACCAACACCTATGACGTTAAGAGACTGCTTCATGTCAAAGGGAAGAAAAGAGTGATTGCAAAGGAGGTAGGCCACGCTTCACAGTGGTTATGTAACATTATGGCACAAAAGATGTCATGGTGAGAGTGCCCTAATTTGTTTCAGGTGGAGATGAGCTGGCAGAGCTTCAACCTTGGAGATGTGTTTTTGTTGGACATTGGCAAGACTATTGTTCAGTGGAACGGACCGAAGTGTAACAAACAGGAAAAGCTCAAAGTAAGACTTTTGTGTGTAGATCGTTGAGTGCAGAATTCAAATGGGAGCACAGAGACATAGTTGAAAACTGGAAAAAACCATCTGCATTTACCCCCTGTTTTTTATTCTTAACTTATTTCTCTATGCAATAGGATGGCAGAACATCTGCTTACAAGTGAATTAATTTGCAAATATATTTTCCAGTCACAATGATAATATAACAATAGCTTTATGTAGTTCACTATTTAAATTTTCTTGCATAAAGAGGTTTCCTGATCATGTGAAAATCAGTGCTTGAGGTGCAGACCCTGAAACAAGTCTGACAGTAAGTTGACTGCTTTCCGTGCTGACCTCACCAGATCTAAATATCATCATTACACCTCTGTGGAAAGCTGTGGGAGTGTGCAGTCGAAGCTCATTTCCTTCTTCCTGAAAAAAGGCCTGAGGCTCTGAATGAGTCCTTATCCCACTGCACACACTTCAAGACTATGTAACAGCAATGCAGTGGGGACTGAAACTTTCAGTTCCCTTATATTTCCATTCTAGGTGTTAATTTGTCTACTTCATATTTAAGTTAGTTCAGATAGGTCTTATATTTCCCCATAAGTTAGGTTACATGTTCAAGTTGCATGTCCTATCATAAAAATGAGATTTCCAACAAACCAGCAAACAGTAGAACTTGTAGTATTTAAAATAACAACCGAGGCTGAGATATGCTAACTTTAAAGGGGGACTATTATAGGTTTAAATTTGTATTTAAGGTTTATATTAGGACATGTTAACATGCTTTAATGTAACCCCCCCCCCCCCCCCCAAAAAAAACAGAAAAAAACCCCACTTTATTTTCCCCATACTGTCTATACTGGAGCACCTGTATTCACCCCTTGTCTTAAATGCTCCATTTTAGCACCTGTCTCTTTAAAGCCCCTAGTCTTGGTCAGCGCTTCTAGGTCGTCAGCATCTTGTTTTTTTCTGCAGCATTATTGTAGCAGGGGAACGACCATTATGGAGTACCTTTTACCTTGAAAATCCTCACAACCAAACATCAGTAATATAATCAGAGATCTGGGAAAAATTAACAATTTCAGCAACCAAGATTCCTTGTTTCCTTTACTTTAGCATGTAGCTACATGTAGCAGTGTATGTACAGCCATTGAACAACTGTATATAGCTCTCATTAAAACCATGAATGAAAGCTTCATTACACAACCCGACATATACCAGAAGAACATGATTCTAGGGAAATTAACGAAATTACTTGTTTCCCTGATGTTAGCATGTAAAAATATAGCAGTGTAGGCTCTGACAACACTTGCAGTAGCATGCCTGGAGCAGATGAGCATATAAAGAAATCTTGTAACCAAATTAGAAATATACATTTAAGGTCTGTAGTTCAAACCAAGATAAACCCAGATGATGGTGAGGGTTTAAGGGCAGAGGGATGTCGTACACTGTAAAGCCCTCTGAGGCAAACCATGCTTTGTGGTAATGGGCTCTATAAATTAAATTGACTTGACTGACTTTATAATATCTTCAGTCAAAATTAGCAAGTGGCAAATTTATTAGGCTACACTGAACAGCAATGAAATACATTTTTTTATGTTGTGTGTGGGTGTTCTCCTGCTCAGGGCATGTTGTTGGCCAAAGACATCCGTGATAGAGAGAGAGGAGGTCGGGTAGAGATCCGAGTGGTCGAGGGCGGCGCAGAGAGTAACTCTCCGCAGAACATGGAGATCCTGAAGGAGTTTCTTGGAGAACGAAGCTCTGAGCTGACAGATGGACCTCCAGATGAAACTGCTGACCAGGAACAGAAGGCAAAACTCACACTTTACCAGTGAGCTGCTCCCTGACCGTAACATTTTCATGTATTTAATGTCCAGTTAAAGTATTTGTTTCTTCTTAATTATACCTTTATTTCAGTGTGTCAGACGCTGACGGTCAGATGAAGGTCACAGAAGTTGCTTCCAGACCATTGGTTCAAGATCTCCTGAATCATGATGTGAGTTGGTGCAATATTGACCAAATAAAGGATGCATACATTATATAATTTTATGGCCACGTCAAGATGGGGGTCAGTGCCAGTATAAAATATAGCCGTCCATCTAGTATGACATTTCCCTGTACAGCTCAAGGCTTACTCTCTTAACACTGCAGTTTAAATTCAAACTACTTGAAGAAATCGTATATGTACTGATGTAAGAAATGACTTAATTACATATATTTTTGTAATTATATGTTTAGGACTGCTACTTCCTGGATCAGGGAGGAACGAAGATCTTTGTATGGAAGGGGAAGAAAGCAAACAAAGCTGAGAGACAGGCCGCTATGACCAGAGCTTTGGTGAGTGACTCAACATCAGACCTTCACGTGTCCTTAGCTTGTGTTTGACTGGTCTTGCATGCAGAGTCTTTCAGAACACCTAGCAAAAATGAATGCAGTCAAATACAGCCGACCTACAATAAATTCTACCCAGAATGTAGTTAACACAGTTTTGTCTGATTGGCTGTTACAGGAGTTCATCAAAGTAAAAAACTACCCGATCACGACCAATGTGGAGACGGTGAATGACGGGGCCGAGTCAGCTCTCTTCAAGCAGCTGTTCCAGAGGTGGACTGTAAAGTACCAGACTCAAGGTCTGGGCAAAGTGCATACAAGAGGGAAAGTGGGTACGTGTGCTCCTAAAATCACAAGTACTCAAACCGCAAAGACTATTTCTTCTGAATTAAAAAAAAAAATATATATACTTGGTTTTGTTTTGTGACCATATTTTGCTTCAGCTCATGTCACACAGGAAAAGTTTGACGCCTCTCTGATGCATGTGATGCCAGAGGTCGCTGCACAGGAGCGAATGGTGGACAATGGCTCAGGTCAAGTGGAGGTATGTGTGACAGTTTCATCTGAACGTTCATGAAGATCAGTCTACAATCTACTGGATGACTGTGTAATTGATTAATAACTGAATCAGTGAGGTAGCCTAGTTACAATGGCTTTAAGTTCTGCCTTGGACACATATGTGGCAATATAAATTAGTTGCAAGGGCATGTTGACCACCCAACACATTGTTGGAGGACCTGCTCCACACGGGCCCCAGTGCAACTGCATTGTCTGCACACTGTCCATATTTAAGCCCTGTCGTGTCCAGCATTACATTGAGATCAGTGCTTAAACAGTGTTCTAAGGCAGCCTCAGCTACCAATGTCAGCTTACCTACATGTTGAATTTACATTAGGCTTACATAATAAAAGCTAATCACCAATATGTCCGGTAACAAAATGCCTGTAAACATGCTAGCTGTAAATGTGTTGACATACTGGTGCAACCATTAACATTCAGCTCAAAGTGCAGTTTGTCATGATCCTAGTTTTGTGTTATATTGTGGACTTTGTTTTGGGGTTTTCTGTTCTGTTTTCTTGTTACTTATGTTCTGTTTCCTGTTTTGTTTTGGAGTATCACTCCTCATGTGTCATGTCTGGTTTTTCATCCTGTCTTTGTGTGTATATATGTATGTATATGTGTGTGTGTGTGTGTGTGTGTGTGTGTGTATATATATAAATATATATATATGTATCTGTGTGTTTCCCTTTTTTCCTCGTCAGTTCATCTCCCTGTTTTCTCCACTGTGTTTGCTACTGTTTTTTCCACCCCTGAGTTCCTCCTCATCATCATCATGTATTCCTTGTTAATTCTGTTTAATTTTTTCTGCATTAAAGCTTGCACCTGTCTGCCCTTTTTTGTCCTGCATTTGTGTCCTCACCTGAACTCATATGTGACACAGCTAAGCATAGGAACAACAGAAGCTGACAAACAGAGCTGCATTACCAACCCAGTAAAGTGAGCAGTCCTGAGGCCAGGACCTTCGGGGGCCCCAAAAGCCTCTGGGTGTTTGTATGGCAATTGATTTGTGGTAATTTGATTTATGACAACATTGTTTTGTAATATGTATCACTCAAGATGCCTTTTTTCCTCAAGGGGGACCTAGATTATTCGTGAATTTCAGCACTTCAGGCCACAACAGATGCTGTTGCCTGCTGTTTGTGATTCAGTGTTGACATACCTTTGTGTTGTGGCCAGGTGTGGAGGATTGAGAATCTGGAGCTTGTCCCTGTGGACCCTCAATGGTATGGATACTTCTATGGAGGAGACTGCTACCTGATCCTCTACACTTACCTGGTTAACAACAAGAAGTGTTACTTGCTCTATATATGGCAGGTGAGGATTTAATTTATTACCCAGTGTCTTATATAATAATAATAATTCACAATTGAGATAAAACTACATTACCATTTATTGTTAAAGTGGTTATTATTTTATGCTTTATACTTATTCTATTTTTTAAGTTCTATTTTCTCTTATTTCCTACGTTGTTCTTGTTTTTGTTGTCAGTAAAACTGTAAGCACTTTGAATTGCATTGTATTTGCTTGAAAGTTGTTATATACAGAAAATATGATTGATTGATTTATTGTTTCAGGGGCGTCATGCAACACAGGATGAAGTGGCAGCCTCAGCATTTCAGGCTGTGGACCTGGATCAGAAGTACGGTGGTGAGCCAGTTCAAGTGAGAGTAACAATGGGCAAAGAACCAAGACACTTCATGGCAATGTTCAAGGGGAAAATGGTCATCTTTGAGGTATGACTTCATTTCCAATCATTTATTTGGAAATATTCTGGTGTATACAGTGTTATAATACAATATTTATCTTTTTTTCTGTTAGGGGGGCACATCTAGAAAAGGGTCCTCTGACCCAGAGCCACCAATAAGGTTGTTTCAAGTCAGCGGTTCTGATCCATCCAACACAAAAGCCATTGAGGTTTCTGCGCTGGCCACCTCTCTGAACTCCAATGATGTGTTCCTGCTAAAGTGCCAATCAGGAATCTATCTGTGGTGTGGAAAGGTGAGAATGGTGGTGTTAAAATCAGAGAAATTGATAAATCACTGAACAACAGCAGCAGGGTGACATAATAAAACAATACAATACTTTTTTGTGGTACTTGCATTTTCTGTATTTTTGAATGGATGTTCATGTGTGAAGCATGAACATTTTTTGTCTGGGACTATTTTTTATATTTTGGACTACCAGTAGTTCCAGTAAAATGGATTCAGTGACCTTTGGCACAACAAAATGAAAATCTCTGCAGCCAGGTTCACACCTTTGTTGGGAACTCTTCCCAGAACAATCGAGACTCCTTTTGGCGCATGTTTATAACAAGGATTTTAAATTAGATGTTCTCCATCATATATTGAGTTCAATGTTTTGTCCACATAATTTTGGCCACATAGTGAACTTTATCAAGGTCAATTTGATTTGGTATACTAAAGTGACTTTTCATTACCAGGGATCAAGTGGAGACGAGAGAGCCATGGCAAAGGAGGTGAGCTCTGTGATTGGCCATGAGTCACAGCAAGGCTCTGAGGAGCTTGTGGCCGAGGGTCAGGAGCCCATTGAATTCTGGGAGCTGCTTGGAGGGAAAGCTCCCTACGCTAGTGACAAGAGGTGACGATAGTACAAATACAATACTTATGTTTGCAAATGGGTTTCATGAGTAGCCTGACATCACCACACAAAATCACAAATGTGAGTTCGTCTGGATACTCTTGATTTATTTTCGATTTCCAAGGGGGGTTAAAAAAAATCTGGAGACAACTGTATAGATCTACAACTAATCAGAGCAATGAAACACGAGGTAGTACTAAGCAATGGACAAACATAAACAGACTACAGTGTGCAGAAATAAGTCCTGATTGTGTATCATCAATATGTCCGAATGACTGTTGCTGCTTTTGCCATCCAAGTTTTAAAATTGTGCTTCAACAGAAAGTCCCAAACAACCTGCAGCCATCTTTATTGTTTCAGAATGCCTCAACAGCACTCCTCGTTACTAAGCTAGGTTTATACTTGCTATATTGTTCCACAACATAAGGGTCCGCTGGTCAAAAAACTTACATAATTATGTATTTTGCATAGAGCACAAAGGCTCTGCAAGTTGTCAGTCATCATCTGAAATACAGACCCATAATGTCTTCTACTAAGAAAACTTTTCCCTGTTTATCTGATATGAATCTGACTTATTCTGAAAAAAAAAGTTAAAATTGCTACTTGCCTCGGCTGCTGCCATCTTGCACTGGTGATATCATTGGGAACTAGAGACTGTGCAGTAGCGATCTCAGCGATGGAAGAGTACCTGCCCAAACACCTGTCCGCAGCTCCAATGAACACGAGCGCAAGGACTCGCTGTCACAGCTGTCAACCATGGCAGAAAATTCCCTTTTTGTACAATTTGATAATTTATTAAAGCCAAACTTATCATAAAGACGATCAATTGAACAAACATAAGGGTGATGAGAACTACCTTCAGTGACAGAAACTGTCTTTGGGAAGAATTTATTTGGCTTGTACTTTGAGTTTCTAGTTTGGCCTATGTCCCATTCCCTGACATGAAGGGGCAGGCTTTATGACCTATAATGAAGACAGACACCAGGGGGCGATCAAGATTGCAAAGCTTCACTTTGGGGGAACTGTCATGTTGTCCATCTTTATATACAGTCTATGAGTCCAACCATCAAAGATACTGATTACTAGCCAATCAGAGAGAGAGTGGTGCAGGCCATGATTTATGAGTGATGCAGTGAAGGTGAAACACTTGTTTTCCACTGTTTTTCATGTCACGTTGTTGATTACAGATTACAGCAGACAGTTTCAGACCATCAGCCGCGCCTGTTTGAATGCTCCAATAAGACAGGCCGTTTCATTGTGACTGAGGTTACTCAGTTCACGCAGGACGACCTTAGCGAGGATGATGTCATGCTGCTGGACACATGGGACCAGGTGTGAGGCGCCAATGTTCATAATGAAGAAAAGTGAACTTTTTAGTGTCAAATTCAAAGCTGGATGTGATCACATCCCCAACAAACATTGAATTTTTGAGTAGCCTTTCTAGTGCCATGTTACTTTGGGAATTCTTAAATGTGCCTTTTCATGGTCTCAGGTGTTTCTCTGGATTGGTAAAGAAGCCAATGAGGTGGAGCGTAAAGAAGCGGTGATCACCAGCAAAGAGTATCTGCGCACCCACCCAGGTGCCAGAGATCCAGACACCCCCATCATCTTGATCAAGCAGGGATTTGAGCCGCCCACCTTCACTGGGTGGTTCACAGCCTGGGACCCCTCCCAATGGAGTGTGAGTGTTTTTGAACTGACACTGCATCAACATGTACACTAATGAGTAAACAAAAAAAACATTTCTTTCTTTTAGGGTGGAAAGAGCTACGAGGAATTGAAGAGGGAGTTAGGTGATGATGCATCACCTGTTAATGTTACAGTTGTAAGTAAAGTGTTATTTATTTTTAATTTTTTTTGGCAACAGATATTTGTCTGATACAATTCTTACCAAAATGTTACAAATGGTCTTTATGCATGTTACATTAAACTTTACATGTTAGTGCGTCAGGTAAATTGGTTTTTATATTATTAGATTCCACACAGATATGCAGAAGGACATTTAAAGACATTTACTTTAGAGGGTTACTAAGTACATTACAATTACATAGCAGAATTGGAAAGAAACCCAATTAACATGTTTATTTTTGTATTGCCAACGTTGAATATGTATGAGTTATCAAAAAAAGTCAGGGATAGGAGCCAGAAACTTTTGATAACAAAGTATTGTATCTCATTACCATTCGCTTACCAGAAATATGTTTTATTGGCCCATTCAATGCCTTAACAGGAAGTGATTAATTAATAAAGACTCAACAATTATTCATCTCAACCAAAACCTTAATGTGACTTTCTAGGAGCAGAACTGTGTTCAAAGTGAGAAAAGCTTTCAGTCTTTTCCACCTGATGACTTGGTCAACAAGCTCGCCAGCGAGCTGCCTGAAGGTGTTGACCCAACCCAGAAAGAGGTAGGCGTGTGTTCATGTCTGTGTGTGTGTGTGTGTGTGTGTGTATGGGAGGGAAGCCGGTGCTTAACGCGGTGTGATAAAGTTAAAGTTCAGCCACCGTGTTTGTGCACATTCATCAGAGTGGAAACTATGAACTTGGTAATGATTTATTGTATGGATAAATAAGGCAGTCTAGGTACTTCAAAATATACGAAAAAATATGTCAAGGTTTAAAGGTTTAAATTATTAATTAATTAATTAAATAATTTATCAAAATAGCGTACACTTTTTGACCATTGTAGACCTTCATCAGGGCAACACAGGTGTGGCTACCACTATATAGTAGTATAAGCCAATGGAATTTGTGTGTGCTAACGACAATTTGGGAACTTCTTTTCAGAAACACCTGTCTGACTCTGACTTTTATGATGTATTTGGGATCTCCAAAGATGACTTTGCCAGCATGCCAGGGTGGAAACAACTGAACCTGAAGAAAGAAAAGGGCTTGTTTTGATCATGGTTTTTTTCTGTATTTGACATAAGCTATTCATTTTAAAGGACTTTGTGTTATCTCCCCTAACATAACTGACTTTTCTCTTTAGCTCAATCTGATTTTTGAGTAAATTAAAAAAATGTGTATTCTCATGCCGATTTCATTGTAATTAAAAGATTTGTTACAAATCACTGTACAACTCTTGAATACTTGATGATTTTTTAAACCTGTGCAGATGTTGTAGAATCAACTCAGTTTAATTGTGATATTATTTAAACTGTCAGTATGAATAAATATAAGCTATACTGCTTAAACTCTATCGTCTGTTTTTGTGGCATGGTTTATACTAAAATACATTTTAACCATAATAACACATCACATTTATTAATTCATTTAGAAAAAATGATCATGGTCTTTAACTTCCCATTCCTTTTAAAAGTGCTGAAAAGAGTGGGGTCTAAAACTTTCAGACCATATAACAAACAGTAGTATTCCTGCTTTCACAGCCTGCCACTCCACTGAAACTGGGTTTACTTAAGTCAAAAATGATCTTCTCTTAATATAGATACAGATGGATATTTTCAGATCAATGTTTTCTGATGTAAAATATGGAGTGCAACAAGGCTCTGTTCTTGGCCCTCTGCTCTTCTCTCTGTAGGCCAAATTACACGCACTCATGGGATTAATTTCCTCTGTTACACTGATGATACTCAGCTGTATGTGCCTGTAAAGGCACGTGATCATTCCCAAACTGCAAAACTGGAGGCCTGCTGGAGGCCTGCAAAACTGAGATGCTGACCACTGGTCCTGCTCAACATAGGCACCAATTTTATCAAGTAACAGAAACTCTAGACAACTGTTATATCCCAAAGTTCAACAGCCAATAATCTTGGTGTTATGTTTGATTTAACCTTTTGTTTTAACCCCCACATTAAAGATATCATCGAGATTATTATTATTTCTTGTATAAAACAGAGCTAAATCACTTTCTTTGTTTTTTTTATCTTGGGTGCAGAGATCCTAATTCATGCTTTTGTATCATCCAGACTGTATTATTGTTTTGTTGTCAGGCCTGTTACAGATTGTAGTAGAAGTTTTATAAATATATAAAATATAAAACTATAAGGTTTGACCAGTTGCTGTTGAGGCTCAGTGTTTTTTTTCCACTTGTTTTTTCTTCAGTTTCCCTCTCCCTCATGTGGGGGTGTCTGTCCATTGTCTGTTCCTCCCTTGTATACGTGTATGTGTGTGTGTGTGTGTGTGTTTGTCTGGAGCTGGGCGGAGTTATGGAGATTGGCACACTGATTATTCACACACCTGCAGTTCATCACTCACCTGCTGCTGATCATGCAATAAAGCCACCTACACTGCTGCAGGATAAAAGGAGCAGCTCATTCCTCCACTCCCTGCCACTTTGTCTACTACCCACCCGTGGCACACTGACAGGCTCTCCTTTTGTTCTTATGCTCCTGTTGTGCTGGTTTAATTCTAACTGATATTCTGTGTGTGCAGATCCCTGGAATCTTGTCACCAGCTCACCTCCAGCCTCACCTGTTTGCTCTTGTCTCCCTGATCCTCTGTCTTCCCAGAAACCTGCAAAAAAAAAAGCAGAAACACCAGAACCACCAACCTTGATTCGCCTTCTCCTGCAATCAACTCTCAGCCCCATACCTACTCATCTGAACACAGTCCTGGAAATCTGTTGCCTCACAAGGAAACCTGCAACACAGAAACCCCTGCTCTGAAGACTCTGGACTTCTTGTTCCCCCAGAACCTGGCTCCCAAAGCCCAAAAAAACTCATAGACTAGGTCAATAAATGACTTCTTGTTGCAACTTATCTGTTGTTTCCGTGTCTGTCTGCAAAACTATAACAATTACAGCTGTTTTTAGCTTTCCTTTACCTGCTCCCTATCCATGTCAGATCACTCTTTCGGGTGCTTTTAATGGTCTACAGCTATATCAAAAGGTGTCCCGCTTCCTTCCTGTTTGACCTCCTTAAACATTATAGTATATAAATATAGTCAGTGGTCTCTGCTGCCAGAACACAGAGCTCCTGTCTGTTTGATTCTGTTTAGGTCTTTTAATCCAAACTCAAAAGTCCTCTTGTGCCTTAACTTTCATTATCTGACTGGTGGGTTGGTCTCAATCTTGATGTGTAATTAAAGCCAAACAGTCCTGCCAACAAGAATATTATTAACTTGAAGCCAGTGCTTCTAAATAACACTTTGTTTCTTTCCCACAAGCACTGCTTTGTGCCACTCTGTTTCTGTCTTTCCTACTCCCCCTCTCTTTCTTTCTTTGAACTCAGGTTTCTTTGTACTGGACCATCGGTCCTCCTGGGACCTCTTCATCTCTCCAGGCGCTTGGTGCCTCATTCCAGATGTTTGGTTCTGGATATCCTTTTGTCTCTTTCTGTGCTTTTTCATTCTCCGATCTGTGTGAATGATGTGCCTCAGTTCTGCCTCTTGTGTGTTTGTGTAGTCTGTTCTCTTTTAACCCATCTGACTTGAAATTTTTGCAAAACACGGATACATTGCATTTGTATATACTTATTTAGGCATAGAAAACACTTGGATGTGGTTTAGAAAAGATTGTGTTTGGGCTTAAAATCACTGTTTTAGTGTTACAATCACAGCTGGAGAACAGTTGATGTCTCAGTAAAAACAACCACTTTTGGTGACACAATTCCAGCTGGAAATGCAGAGATAACCTTTTAAAAAGCAACTTGTTTGTTGGTCTCGAATAGTGGTCTGCAGCTTGGCAGCTGCTACACCTGGGTGACACCATCCACCATCTCCTCCACCTCCCAGTGACAGAGTCAGCGCATATACGATCACTTTGCAAAGTCTTAGTATGTAGTATACTGGTCCTTTCTGTACACATCTATTGCATGTTTGTCTTGGGAGAGGGATCCCTCTTCTGTTGCTCCTCTTGAGGTTTCTTCTATTTTGTTTTCCTGTTAAAGGATCTTGGGGGGAGTTTTATCTGCTACAAGGGTCTAAGGGCAGATTGTTTCATGTGCTGCCCAGACCCTTAAGGCAAATTGTGATTTGAAATATTGGGCTATAAAGCTGACCTGAACTGAATTTCCTGTGGAGAATTTCAGTCCTGATGAAAAGGCTTCATATGATAAATGAACATTTTTTATAATAGTAATTATTATTATTATCATATAAAGAACACACATTTAAAATAGCTGCAATAACCAGATCATTACGAACAGCTAAAGTTGGGGTTGCAATGTAAAATGTGTTTAATGTATCAAAAAACACAACTTTTTATTAACTGAGTTCACTCCTGAACACAAAATCAAATGTAGGTATAGCTATTGTGCCATCTGTTGGGCAAATGCTGTTACAACATGTTTTTATTAAAAAAAACATTGACAGCTAAAGTTCCTGCTTCACAAACTGGCAGGAGCACAGAGTGCAGTACTATTAGTAGTGGATTTCTCTGTTTTTCTGTTATAGTATTTTGGGTTTCACAGAAAGAGATTACCATCCGTTTCCATCCTTTTTAGTTACATGAGTTTCTTTTTAAGCACCGCCAAAATAGGTTTGATTTTTTTTTAGCTTCACAAGTATCTAAATCTCTGCTTCTAAGTTTAAAAAACAGATGCTATGGCATTCATACTAAGCTTCTTATGATGCTTATAATGGATATTTTTAATACAAGTCACAACAGCGGACCAATCAGCATCAGCATTTTTTCATTTATTCTTTTTATTTTGATATGTCTGGAATGTATTTTCCCTTACAAGTATAAATCTATGTAATTTACTGTTACATCTGAACATGTAATACAAAGCTCAGGACAAGTGAAAAGTACCTACCCCATTAAACAAATTACAGTAAGAACATATTTTTTGCATTGCTGTGGAAAATGAAACACGAAAACCATTTGACTACTTGATATACTGACAAACAGTCACTGCTGTGTGCCCAAAATGCTAAACAGCGCCAATCATGTTACGAAATGAAGGTTTCAAAGTTGAAACATGATCTTTGATCAGTTAAACATTTAAAGTCAGAGTAATGTAACTGTATTGGTTTATTACAGCAAACCAAATCATTTGACCTGACAGGAAAATAAACTGAAATGTTGATGACAAACAGTGATTGTGGATATTTGTGGAGAAACATCTGACCAGCATTGGTTGCAAATGATTGCTTAAGAACTGACCACAGTGGCACTACAGTGACAGTACTACAGTAATAGTTCTACCAGTACTACAGTAACAGCGCTAGAGTAACAGTAGCCTCCTGCCGGCTCATTTTATGGAAAAAAATAATAATAATCAGAGCCATTTGAGCTTCATGGCAGCCAACACAATAGGTAATCAAGTATTAGCATGTGAACCAGCATTATTTGAAATAGGACTGTGTGATAAAAGTATGAAAGGCAAATGAGTCAATACAAACATTAACACACTGCCTTACACCTACAATGATAAGTAGCTTTATGCAGCAACTGCAAACATTCTACCTATTTTTACATTTCCATTAATGTATTCATATTGTTCCACTTTTGATTTTTGTTTAACAGAATCAGATATCAAAACTGTGATTTTCATTTGAAAAATGTTAGTGTCACATTAGTTAGTTGCCGATTTAAGACCCAGGAAATGACAGAATGATACATTATATGAAAAAAAATTAAATAAAATCCCTTTAAAACACCAATTGTCGCAGTAATTACCTTAGATCAAAGTATTATTTAATATGTGTACTGCGTGCAAAAGTACTAATATATGACAAAGATCAATTCATGTGCAATTTGGAAATACATTCTTAGATGCTCATGCAAACGATCACAAATGAGGTGAGATGGTCTATTCTTGCCTCAAGCATAAAAGAAATGTAACATAGTAGAAAACAACCATAGAAAATGTGATTAAATACAAAGTGTTTACAGCAATCGGAGACATTCCAAAAAGACTAATTTCAGCAAGTTTCACTATAATTGTGCAAACGTACAGTTTTACCAGAGAGGCAGAGAGAATGCAGCCTGCAGCGGGTCAGCTGATCACCTCACACTGACGTGTTTGGTTCTGAAGAGACAGTTTACCCCAAAATCAAAATACATATTTTATCTCTTACCTATAGTGCTGTTTATCAGTCTAGATTATTTTGGCGTTGTGAACAGTATCATGTAGGAACTATTTTCTTTCTACTGAGCTACACCCACAAACTGTATCACTACGCAGAAGGAATTGTGCACCTCTTCATAGACGGAAAATGTTTGCTTCCTTTTGTGTGGTAATGCCTGTGTCGGTGTAGGTCGGTAGAGAGAAAACGCTCGCAAAAAGGTCTGTGGATGACTGTTGAGTTTTTAAAATGTATTTTTTGGTGCTTTGAACACCATGAGCTGAGTGTCATCTTGTTCTAAAATATTGGAGATAAGGCAGACATCTCTATGGCTGATATCGCCAACACTCAGTCACTCATATCAAAACTATCTAGACTGATGAATGGCACTACAGGTAAGAGGAAAATATGTATTTTTGATTTCGACGTGAACTGTCCCTTAAAGGGAATGTTGTTTCCAATGTAAGAGAACAATTTTTTTTCCACGATACAAGAACTTTCAAAGTGCAAATGCAGCCAAATTAATTTCCCTAAATTCAACATAAAAAAAACAGGAAAAGGGGACAAATATGAAAGATATAAAAATAATTCTTGTAAAGATCAGCAAGGCAGCAAATTGATGGCACTTTCCCTTACTTAAAAAAAATCTGTATCCCATAAGCTTTCAAACAACTGCCTTTGATTACCTGTAGCTGACCTTCCAAAAACCAATGTCAAAAATCTCCTAAACCTTCTGTACAGTGAGCTCTACAGCAGCTGAGAGCTGCCACAAAGAATAGCTATATATGCATTTCACAGCTCTGTGTCTGAAATGTTCAGACTGCCTCTCCCAAAAACAAAACATCAACAGTCCCTGTCCGGACACTTACAGAGCTCACCATATTTTGCCGACAGGTAAATCCTGATGTGTGTCCTGGCAGCTGTTACTACACAAACAAACCTTATTAAAAGATTAAAGAGGTAAACAGTCAAAGCAGCATGGACTATTTTCCATGTCTGTCCACAAATTTCATAAAAAGACGTTCAGACGGATATTAAAAAGAAAGTATTGGCAAATAATATTAAGTAGTCATTAGTGGAATTTCAGCTAGTAAACCACCTGGATGCTGACTGAGTTCCCTTGCTGTGAATTTAAAACTGAAACTTAAAATCCTACTTCAGTGTATTACAACTCAGGCTGCGACTAACCATTACTGTCATTATCAATTAAGCTACAGATTAATTGTTAAGTTATAAAATGTCAAAAATAGTAAATAAATTTGCATTATAATTTCCCTAAAGTGGGGTCTTCAAATTCCCACCAGTGGTCCAAATCCCAATAATATTTCTCTAACTATATAATTATGACAAAGAAGAGCAGCCAATCCTCACATCTGAGAAGCTAAAGCCAGCAGCTGTTTGGCATGTTTTTTTTTAGAAATCACCAAAACGATTAATTGTCAAAATAGCTGCAAACCAATTTTCTTTCAATCGACTACTTACTGGAGCTCTAATTACAACTTTAAATGTGATTGTTGGACTTTGAATTTTCTAACAACATAAATATCAGATGTGTGTAAACTGCAAATCAAATAGCTATTGAATTACACCAAATTATCAATAATCGTTCACCTTTTGTCCAGTAGAAGATAAAAGAGATTAAGACACAACACAACCGTCGGGGTTCTTGGGGTCCTGGGTCTCCGCATCATTGACCAGACCGTTGTTTGGACTTTTCTCTGAATCTTCAGGAAGCTCTATAGTGTCCCCTTCACCTGGAAACACCCTGTCCTGCTCTGGAGTCTCAGCAGATGCGTCCTCGTAGGCACTTATGCTGTCTGAGTCGTCTCGTCCGTCCTGGATATCGTTTTCGTAAGGCCTCTGCAGGATCCCGTCCTCAGAGAATGGGTTGTCCACAGCAAGAGTGGGCATGTGGCTCAGGGGCCTATTGACCATCTTCCTCAGCTTGGACAGGGCGTTCCCGTCATCATCTGCCCCTTCACTCAGTCCCACTTCCTCTGCTCTGCCTCTGCTTTCACTGCTGCGAGGGTCACACAGCGAGGACTCTGTCATCAAATCAATTGCATCATTTTTCAATCGGTGTCCTTGTTTTGTTCCCTCGTCTGCACCTCCATGAGTGTTAGCTGGAGCAGATGGTGTATTATTCCTCTCCTGTGAAGAGAAATTCAATTGTCCGTTCAAGTTCAAACAAAACATAAGTGCATTTGCTATGTTGTTATTACCAGCCGCGATAACATCACGACAGCTGATATTGTTCTCACATTGTGAGTCTGTGTGTGTCATCATTGCTAAACTTGGTCCTGCTGACAGCAGATGTAGCAGCAACTACCACATGAGCTGTTTTAAGTATCTTTCATCTGTCTGTGGACAGATTTTGTTGATGTGATAGTGCCACAACAGTGCAAAATGCAGCCTTGAAACTTAACAGGTGTGTAGTTGAGACCAAAATGAGGCCAAGTTTGAGAATGGGTCTGAGCAAGGGGGGCAAAAGCAGACTGGTAGGAAGTCGAGTAGGAGCCACTAGTCCCTACTTCATGGGGATCACTGTATCGCGGCGGGAGTGATCCCATCGCAAGATGGAAGCAAAGAAAAGCCACGAAAGATTTAATTCTATGAGCAACCTAAAACAGGATTGTGAAATTTAACAGCCACTGAAAACTTATTGTGAAATAACAAACACTGAATTTATAATATTCATTGTTATTTTATCATATTTGTTGGGATTCCTTCTGGAAATTTCAAGGAAAAGACTAAATGTCTTTCAGTGAAAAGACATTGAAACCATATAAATAAAGCTACATGGTACTTTTTCAATACTATAACTTGTGTGTTTTTACATTAAATATTCATTTGATACTGTATAGGTAGTGAAGTGCTTATAAACTTGCTTCCCTTTACCATCGAGTGTAACGTAAGAGTACATGTCATCCTGCCACAACCAGTAAAATAGATACAAATAAGTATGAGGTGGCAGAGAAGCGTTCAGATTAACTTTGATATCCAGGTAAACAAAACATGCACAATCTCCATTATTCACACTGAACAATAAGTGATCCTGCTCCTGGCGAACTGTTACATAACAGGTTCCATAGGATTTTACATCTTTATATAATGATTCAAAAAACGTTTCTCTCTCCACTGTTACGTAATGTTAATTGTCACATTACCTCTCTTAATCTCTCCACCTCTTGCATCAGAGAGCAGACCATGCTCTCCAGTTTACTCTTGGCCTCCCTCTCTCGTTCCAGTTCCTAAAAATGCAGAGAAAAACAGCTTGTTAGTGTCACACTTCATTACAACATGGACCAAAAACATCTCATTAGAGAGGATTAAGACTACAAGATGTGAATATGTTACTGCGTAAAGCGTTTAAGTAAATGTAAGTGGTGTTTTTGGTGTTGGTGAGGCCTCGACGTACCAAACTAGCCTGTCCAGCTTCCCTCTGGGCCTCAGCCAGCAGCTCCTCTACACCCTCCAGTGTGTCCTGCAGGACGTCCACCTGGAACAACAGAGCCTCTCGCTCGACCTCCAGCCCACGCAGCTCCTGCACCACCTCGTCATAGCTGGCCTGCAGCTCCAGCTACACCACAAACACAATTACAAATCAGTGTGGGCAACTTTAGAGGAACGCATGCCGGTCTGTGGGAGGCAGAGTGTTCAGTAAGCTCTCAGAGGCATCAGTGGGAGGACTTATCTGGAAGCACGACAATTCCTCCATATGTATGGGAATATGCATCACACTCACACAATCTATCAGATCTGACAGAACAGTGAACAAGACTTTACATAGTAATAATCATCATAATTAGAAAAACAGTAAGAAAAACTCACCATTTCTGGAAGTCCCATGAGAAGGTCCTGGTCTGAAGGCTGAAAGGAGAAAAACAATTTTGAAATAAAAAAAAAGTTCATTTGTAAATAATACGAGAGTCTTTTAAATTGAGTTAAACAAAGACAAGCATGTCTTAAACAGCTATGTAACTATAACATGACTTGCACAATACATTACAAGCAAATTATAGCATTCAAGATTACCATTAAGTTAATTCACAGTTTAAGTTATGTAAATAAAGTCCTGTGTGTTGCAGGATTATGGTAATGGATGTGTTGGAGCCATTGCAGGAAAATGACTGCTGATATTGTGATACAACATTTTATTTACATTCTAAATGTATCAAAACATGTCCAAAAAAAGTAAAAAACTGAAAAGTTTTTTCCAGCTTCAATTAATGTTAGTAGTTTGTTTCTATTACTAAGATACCCCTTTTCTACTACCGATGACATCGTTGACAATAGCTGGTGGTTTGATGTCTTTTCTTTTCACTGAAGACATTTTGACATGTCACAGGAAGAAAAACATGATGGCTTCACATGATTTAACTGCTTCACTCTCACCGTCACACTGTCCTGACTTATTGGAACACTTTACATTAACATAGTTATCATTGATGTTATATGTAACATACACACTTTTCAAACTATGACAAGTTTAAAAACCTTTTATTTTTCACTGTAAACCTTTATAAGTGGTGTTGCACCACATTCTGTGACCCTATCACAAATCCCAACTATACTACACCTACAAATGTTTTTAATCACACCTTATAACATACTTAGTTATGATAACAGCTGTTACTGAAAAAAGTGCCTCCATGGTATAAAGATAGAGTCAAACTTTTAATAACTGTGGTATCAAAAACTACATTGTGTCTGAAGACCAACACTTCAACTGAAAGTCACAGACTTTGATACTCCAAAATTAAACCTTCAAAACTTGTGACCTTATCTGAATACTGTTCTGCACTATGTTTGATAGCCGCTTTCAAAACACAGCGTGCGATTAAGTACGATAAAAAACATTTGCTGTGGCAACATAGCTGACATTTCTAATCCTGTCATGAAATATTATAGAATTTGGTGCAACACAAAGATTTGACATTTTCATGTAAGTAATGGTAAATTTATGAAACAGAAAATAATAGCAAACAAAATTTAGCATTAAATTATAAAACATACACAAGGACAGGCAACCTATTGTCAAGCTTCTGATCCAGCATCCTCACAGAAACACTTTGTCCCAACAAGTTGACTGAATGTAAGTTTTGATTTTGTGTAAATAAACAGCTTTTGTGACATGAGACACCAAACAGATATGAAACTATATATATGAACCAAGCTCGAGTTTATGTGTCTTTAAGTGCAGGAAGATGTATTCAGAAAGTACCAATACAACAATTTAAAATGGTTCCACACTACTAAGAACTTCCTTTTAATTATACTTATGTAAAAATGCAGAAGTACTGTCACCAAAAATGTATTGCAAGTATCAAAAGTAAAATTAATCATTCAGCAGAAAAAAGGTTCCATGTAACCAATATATTATGACATATGACATTATTGGATTATCAATACAGACACAAGAATATCTAAGTATTTCACTTTTGAAGCTCTACAAGCTTTGTTTTTTGTGACATACTGTACATTTAGTCTTCTTTGCCTCAAGCAATATTCAAACTATTTGATATGAAACCACTTTAAGTGAACCTGTAACAGCTAGACTGCTTGTTTTTAAAGGAATCGCAAGCTATACAGATTGGCAATAACGGGTTAAACGTGTTACATTAAAGTGTGTTATATAAGCTTATGCTATGTGTCTTTATGTAACACCTCAATCTAACTGTAGCTGTCAGTTTTATATAGTGGCGTTAAAAGTACTATTTCAAAATAGAAATACTCAAACACAAATGCGTCAAAACTCATGCACAGTACGTCAGTGTTACCTTAGTAAATATGTTAGTACGACTACTGCTTATGCATTATCATCACATCGCAATGATAATGACGCAGATAAAGAGGAGACATGCGGGACCGTAGAAATGTTTGATTAGCTAGAGATCGATACAGGTGTCTTGATTACTCTGTCCCCTCCTGGCTCCTGTTCGTGCTGTCTGGCTCCTACCTGACTGTCACTTGTCCTCTTCAGGGTGCCTCCTCGGCTGTCGCTTCGTGTCAGACGCCTGGATGAACTCTCGGTCTGTGACAGAGACAAAACATCAGGTAAGAAAAACAGCCTCGCATCACAGTTAGAAACAAACAAGCTAACGTTAGCTTACGATGAGGAAGTGAACTGAAGCTACCGGCCTGAAGAAAACGAGTCTCACGGTTCACGTGAGCCGTTAGTCGGTGTTAAACGGTTAACAAAACAGCCGGAATTCACACCGACTGCATTACTAACGTTAAATGTTGAAAACGACCAAGTACTACAAGAGGCAGGGCAAGCTTAGCTGTAAACAAACAGTCGGTAATGACGGCGTGATTTCTGAGCTCACCTCCTTTATAATGCTGCGCAGAGACTCATCCTCACTCAGCCCCCGAGATAACGTCCGCTTCTTTGGTGAACCACTGCTGTCCAGCGTGACTGAGTGCATTTTTTTAGGATTTATATTAAGTTTTTGTTTATGTAAGAGACACCTCCGAGCTCTGTGTGAGGTGAAGAGATGTTTGGTGCTGAGTTTCCTACGCAGGAGCAGCTGTGAGTGAACTGCCGACGCCCAGGCCGTGATCTACGGAGAGCCACGGGGGCCAAACCGTCTAACACCGCCCTCACTCCGCCTACACAGGAGTCAAAGATCAGCCCCGAGCATGGATGTATGCACTCATGGCCCCTCACAGGAGAGAGGAGCACTTTTTGCAACTGTTGGAAGTTCAAAAGTGAACTGTTTGGTTCTGATAAGCACCATGGCGAGTGTCAGGTCCCCAAACTCATCAATGACACAAAGTACTTAAAGGTGAGCTTAATTTTTTTTGCGGTTTCTGTGTTTTGTGAGAGGGTGAAGTAGCTAGGCCTAGATGACAGAAGTGTAGGGAAAGATGGTAACCCAGATTATATCGAAGGCTGAGGTGAAAACACGTCAGAAAAGATACGAACTTCATTCACCCCGAGGGTAATTGTTTTGCTGCAGTTGCACTGTAAAAATAAACAATTTTATTTTTACTTTAAAAAGTGGGTGTCCAAGCTGCTTTAATTTGTAAAAAAAAAAAAAAAAAAAAAAAGTTGACTGAATTTGGGAAGACAAGTTCAGTCATTACAAAATTACCTCAACTTGTCATTTCAAATTCAGTCAACTCAAAATTTTAACGGGGTCAACAGATTATTGGCCTGGCTAATTATTGGGGCTGATATTTTTCATTTTGCTGATTGTCTGTGTCCGCATTTTATTTTAATAATGAAATAGTGAAATGAATTAATTAAAAAGTGCAAAGAAAGTTACAAAATTTTACACTGTTTTACTTTGTAAGACCTCAGGGAGCTATTTTTGTTTATTCATTTTTTATTTAAATATTAACTTGACTTTATTTAAAAAAAAAAAAAAAAAAAAAGTTGCTGGGAACTTGCTGTATGTGATGTTGAACTTTTCAGTTTTGATTAAACATTTGCTAAAGGCGTTTAAACAAACTTTTTATGTTGGAGTTTGTTATATTCCAAATTCTAAATATAGACAGAAATATTTTCATTTTTATTTTAAATGCATATTGGTTTCAAATATTGGTTACCAGTCTCATTATGACTTATAATCGGTATCAGCCCTGAAAAACAAATACCAGTCGATCTCTAAATTTTAAGGCAGCCTGGACACTTAAGTTTTTAAAGTTAAAAAAAGTGTTTATTTTTACAGTGCAGTACCACAGAAAAGAGTGTTAAATTTTATAGCTGCACTCATATCTATGCACTGCACCTTATTGACTTTTGATAGCTTATGTCACTGGCCATATGTCATTAAGGTGCACAATTAGGGCGAGTTTGGAGGAAATTTCTATATCCCACAGTAATGTTTATTTATGTGATGTAAAGGTGACAATATACAGTAAAATGAGACCTCTGGGGTTTGTATTTCATTCAATTTTAGCACCATTTTGAAAAAGAGATGAAACAAGCAGATACAAAAAAACACATACTATGTGATACTGTCATTTTATCTTACTTCTAAACATGAATTTATTAAGCAGTGATATATGATATTTCAGTCAGGGCCGTCCACAAGGGGGGATAAGGTGGAAAGCTTTCTGGGGTGCAGGTGGGTTGGCCTGATTCCACTGACAACATTTTCAATGCAAAACTACATTGTACCTTGTGAAACATTATGTGATCGGTCCACAAGGTACGTTATCACTGCCAAGTTCTTTTTTTTTATTAAAACAAAAATTATATAAAGTTAAAGGTGTTTATGAAATCAAATCAAATAATACAAGTCACCCCTCAGACTGACTCAAAATGTCTGTATCTTTTATCAATCTAGCAAATTGCACTTTTTTTTCTTTCCTTATTAATAGATTATCACTATAACTGATTTATGGGTTGCATCGGCTGTTCTTTACTGTGATGTGTCAATATGACTTCAGTGGAAAAAAAAGACATTGAATGAGGTGGCTCACAATGTAGACATCGACTTAAAGGCTGTCAGTTTGATTGAGTTTAATCATATAAGGAGTGTATGAACTGCTTTATAGCTCTCTCCTTGTTCCTCAGCATCCTCAGCACACTGAGTTTCTTGATAATCATCATGGACAAAAGCTCAGCATCAGTGGGTTGGATTGAAGCCTCAAAAATGAGGCTTCCTTTCTGGAAAGAAGGTCTTGGTGCCACAGACTCAAGAGTTTTCATGCTGATGAGACTTTGGTGAGTATTTTTGGTCCCATATTCATACAGAACATAACATTTTATGTAAGAAACATACCATATTTGATGCTGTATAATGCAAATCAAGACAAATTAGTGCCATTTCTTTGTCATCTAAAGTCAGAACTTGAATAGATGAGCATGCCTATTTTTATGGTGTGGATCAGGTGCTCTGGGATGAGAATGCACTGAATGACACCTCGGGGAAAAAAGCCCAAAGTTAGTCTGTCTTACCAACCCCAGGATTTTCTGCCTGCAGCCTTCTTGCAAGTGTCATTTTTTTTGTCTGATTAATGTGTAGCATAAAGCAATGGTTCAGCATTTGTGGGGAGCTGTGGCTCAGAGGTAGAGTGGGTCGTCCACAAATTGCAAGGTTGCCGGTTCGATCCCCAGCTCCCCCAGTCCATGATACCGAACCCCAAATTGCTCCCTTTGCTGTGCCATCAGTGTGTGTATGTGTGGGATTAGCAGGTGGCACCATGTACGGTAGCCTCAGCACACCAGTGTGTGAATGGGTGAATGTGGCATATAGTGTAAAAAAAACAAAGAAAATGCTTTGAGTGGTCAAAAGACTAGGAAGGATACAAGTATAGTCAATTTACCATTTTGGCATTAACTTTCTTGTTAATAGTTAGATGAAAAATTCGATACCACAATGTACAATTAATCTGTTGCAAGTGAAATTCCTGCTTTCAAAATTGTACGCAAGTAAAAGTACAAGCACTTGCATCAAAATACTTTAACTGCCAGAAGCAAAAGTACTCATTATGCTGATTGGCCAGTTTCACAATAATGTATGTTGTATTATTGAATTGTTATTACTGATGTATTAATATATAAATCACTTTAATTTTCTCGCTGGTTAAATTGGGACAAATTACTTTATATATGCTCCCCTACAATAATGAAAGTCTTATCCTATTCCTATTCCTCACTAAACCAATATAATTATGTTTTGATGATTTATTAACAGTATTTGAACAATAATGACTTAATACTGCTAAATGCCAAACTAAATGAACTACAGGACCCTGCTTCACAATGTAAGTACCACAGTCCGACTATGAAAGAGGCAGCACACACAGATAGTAGTAGCCTGCCTGAAACAGGCTGCAGCTGTGTTCTCCTCCAGCAGATGACACTAGTGGGTCAGTGATAGTTCACCGAGAGACTCGTTGCTCTGGGAGGTACAATTTGTACATAAAGAAATCAGTTGCAGAAATATCACAACTTTTATTAAGCACGTGTGCAGTCATGATTGCAGCATCTCTCAATGGTTTGTAGTTGTCTATATTTTGATCAGATGGTATTTTGATATATTGCCGGTTTATAGATCAAATGTCTCATACATAGGACTTGTAATTCTACAATCCACAGTGATCCATAAGGAAACAAGGGAAAAAAAGTGACATTTCTATAAAGCTTGTACCAATACGCTGAATGGTGAAAATTAAATTTCAAGTAGGCTCATACATCATAAAATCTGTGCAGACCTGCTACTGCATAACTTCAACCAGTCTATTAATAAAGGCTGTTAAACATAAAGCTTTCATTAATCTTTTAAAAATCATAATTGTGCATATTAAAGCAATTGATTTTGAAATGGAAAGGCCAGTTATTACTTTACTGGTATACACAGATACTTTGACGCTCAGTTTGGAGAGCTCTGCATCGGGCGAGCTCGTGCAACTTCTAAATAATCTGCATCTAACCATCTAACACAAAGACTCCTCATCAGTGTGTTTCTTACTAAAACGCACTCATTTGTGTGTAATTTTGGAGATGATGAAGAGAATTCGGGAGGAATCCATGAAGCTGTTTTTGGTCATTTTTACACCATAATAAACCATTTAGGCTGTAACAACAGGCGCAATGAGCCATAGTTTATGTCATCATCATAATAACCTAATTGGGCAATATCTCTAATGCGAGACATTGTGTGTGCACTGTAAAAACATTTATACTCTCATAACAGTGCGTGCACCCTCCCTTCGCTCTGTCCCTCTTGACTTGGTGACAGACCTAAAAGCCTTTTGTTGCAATCTTAGCCAATGGAGACGGATTACGACACCGGGCAGCTGAGATATATAAAGAGCCCCTTTTTGACCGCACTTGCACATTTTTCAGTGACACCTCTGAACATTCACACACCTCCATGGACTAAATTGTACAGAAGAACCCCAAAACAACCATTATAGTACACGTGAGCGGGCTATGCATGCATCAGATAGATAATTTGCTCACTTTCAATCAAAGGCAGCCTGAACCGAGACACACAGGACGTACTTTTTTTTAATTTATTGCAAAATCTCTTGCAAAAAAAAAGCAACTTCGCTTGTTGGATTAGATGCATGTCAGTGATTCCCTGCTTTTTGTAGGATAAAGCAAGGAGCGACGCGCATCCGAGAGAGGGGATATAACGGGATAAAGCGAGTGAAAACCCAAGAAAAAGAAAGAAAAAAAAGTTGCCTGGTGTCCACGCGTCGACATGCCGAGGTACAACTTCTTGCTGTGCTTGATGGTGCTCGTCTCCCTGGGACAGTCGGGGAGCGATGAGCCCAATTTGCTGCTGCCTTCTGCCAGCGAGACGCCCACGGATGCCGGGCTGTCCCTTCTGGACGAGGACGCCGGTTCCCACGAGTGCTCCGCCTGCGTTTGGAGGGAGCAAAGCAAAGTGCTGAGACTGGAGACCATCAAGTCCCAGATTCTGAGCAAGCTGCGTCTGAAGCAGGCGCCCAACATCAGCCGGGAGGTGGTCAATCAGCTGCTGCCCAAAGCGCCTCCGCTCCAGCAGCTCCTGGACCACCACGACTTCCAGGGAGACGCGTCGTCCCAGGATGAGTTTATGGAGGAGGATGAGTACCACGCCACCACGGAGTCCGTGATCACCATGGCCTCTGAGCGTGAGTAAATAGTTTACAACCCCAACAATATTGTCTCCAAATGCGTCATGCGCGTAATTGCGGAGCAGTTACAGGCTCAAGACTCAGGGCCTGCTGCGTGGACAGTGGAGCTCATTCAAGTGAGTGACCTAACCTACTTTTTCAGATTGGGGGTCCACTGTGTGTGTCTGAAGCGGAATGATAATATTAGACAAATGGTCTGCGGTCAGCTGCTGGCCACGGCTGTCAAAATAGGGATTACGCGTGAAGCTGATAAATCAATAATCAGGAGCATAAAGAGCCTCGTCACTCTGAAACAGACAGCTCCAATATGGCCCAATGGACTTTTGTTTTCATGGTGGTGGTGGTGGTGGTGATGATGATGATGATGATGATGATGATGATGATGATGATGATAATGATAATGGAGGGATAAGTCCTATTGGAGCAGCAGTAGCCTATAATATTTTAGCTCCTCAGTCCACCTGCTGTCAAACTTTCCCTCTTTCAGATGATGTTTTTGTGCCAGTAACGCATGACAGACCCGTGTGAATGTCAAGTGCATTATTAATGATAATGCAGCATTCAGCTGGCACTTGCATCACTTTATCCTTTATGCCTCCCTTTTGCATAAAGCCCCCTAAATTCTGGAGTTATGATCGCGCCGTGAGGCCCTCTGATTATTGCCCCTCTAACAATTTGCTCGCCCTCTTATAGTTTCCCATAAATCCACAGATAAACCGCAGGCAGGCCCCTTGGAGACATTTTATAAAATTACTGTTGAACCCTGGCAGCTGTGCTCTATCGGTCTTTTATAGGAGGCTCTACCGGTTTCCCTGCTGTTCATCGCAGTGAGAAAAAGTGTGTCCAAAAAGCTGCTATTGTTCCCCTCATGCAGCGGCCCCCCTCGGCCGCACTTGCCTTTTAAATGCGAAGTTTATGGGCGCAGCTCGTTTTTTTTTTCACCACGAGTACACAAAGACAGAGAATCACTCGGGGTCGAGGGGAGTGTGTGACCTTTCCCTGGCGAATCGCGGGGTTCAACAACATTTACACACGTAATATATTCCACACAAGGCGGATAAAACACACTCCAAATAATCAGGTTTTTTTCACCCCACGAGTGAACAAAGATACGCTTGTGTGCGGGAGACTTTGGCCTCGTGTTGTTTGACATTATTAATTCCTCATTATAATATCTGTCTACCTATCTATCCATCTATCTATCTATCTATGCATAGGTGTAGATTTTGGCGTGAAACACTGGGGACATGTCCCCCTAAATATTTAGAACATGAGCATTGGTGCACCCAATTTTTTACAAAAATTATTTACTTTTACAAAATTAAAAAAAATATGTGTCCCCAAATGCTCAAAGCAAACCTACACCTATCTATCTATCTATCTATCTATCCATCTATCCATCTATTTGGGATTTTAAGAGTCTCTTTTTTGTCATTAGTTACTTTTTGTATAAACATTGCTAGATATAGGCCTATGTTTTAATATCTTGTAATGAAATGCACTTTTCCTTTTGCACTGTCCTGACAGTCCCACTGTCTCTGTGATTACAGCAAATTGACCATCACATGACATGTTGAAATGTAATCTAAATTTTAACTTGACCTGTCCCCTAGAGTGCTGCAGGAATGAGCCCTAAAATCCTGGAAATGAGTTAGCATTTCAGCACTCCCAGTTCCCTCGTCTCAAAGTCAATGGGGTTTTTAAATGGATTTTTGGTTAGAAGCCTGAAATACAGTTAAGAGACAAGTTTAAGAGACTCACACATTTTGTTCTACAACATAAAATACACCAGCAAATACCTCACTGATGAACTTTGAAGCTTTAAGTTGCCTTAAAAAAGGCGGTTACTAACAAGTGACTAAATGAGACCACAGAACATCTTCACAGCGCTCATGACTTTACAGTCTCGTTGTGGTGGTGACGTTCAAAGTCATGTGACCCTGGTAAAATACGTTTATAGAATAACATTAGCGTTTTACCTCTGACTACTGCATTTACGCCTTAAAAATCCTGCATGCGGTGTTCATTAGTGAAGATTATCTTGCAGGACAAAACCTGTAAATATAAATCCAAAATCCAATGGAAAAATACCATTGGCTTTTTGACGAAGGAACCTGGGTGAATCTAACTGAAGCATTGGCCAACAAAAAATGTTATTCCTGCAGCATTCTATACCATCACTCTTTATCTAAGCTTTTAACTTTTTTTTTAGTTTAGTGTAGTTTGATTTGCACAAATGTATAGAAAAGACAGAAAAGTAAATTAAAAAGTTTAAACTTTTGTGCACAAGAGGTCAAAAACCAAAAATGGCTTATGGAGATACTTTCCCTGTTAAATAACTTTAATCACTCACAAAAACAAAAGATAAAAACAAAGATTGCATAACTGATCATAATGTCAAGACTAAGCACAATGCAAAATTGATAAAAAAAAAACAAAAAAAAACGAATGACCAAAGGTTTGTATTTATAAAGTGCAATGCTTTACAAATGAATCGATTGAAGTGCGTTTTTGAATAACGATAATGTATATTTTGATTGTAGTGATGGGAGAAGATTGTTCCAAATGGATTTTTGAATAGTTTCCTCCGAGAGTCGGTTTTTGCTCCAGACTGATGTGAGTGATGTAGTTCAGTTCATCCTAAGGCAGAGCAGAGCAGAGCACAGCTGACGTCTGCCAGGTGAACTGAGGAGGCATCTTGAAGCATTTGATTTGTAATTTTTCAACTGTTTGCTCTATGAGGCAACTATTTTTAGGACATTTACAGAAGAATCAGTGTGTTAGCACTTCAAACTTCTATCTATCTATCTATCTATCTATCTATCCTTCTATCTATCTATCTATCTATCTATCTATCTGTTTCTGTTTTTATTACTTGCTCACAAACACACATAAATGATGTATGTGATGCATGCTGACACTAAAGATCTTCCATAATAACTTGCTGTTATCTCTTTGATGTGCCCATCAATCGTTATATTGGATTATTCTCTCTCAACTTGTAAATACAGAAAACTCTGCATTACAAGTAAAATCAGCATTTTTGCTTCCCATCCTCGGTACGATCATGCTCGCAGACCAAGCAAAGTGATTTGATACCTTCTCAAGCCAGAAAAAAAGGGCTATTATGCATGACGCTGGCTAATTGCATATTACTAACGGCCCGCATGCCCGCCAGAGGAGCTAATGACTGACATTACTTCTGTATCTGTCATGTTACAGCACTTCCTGTTCTGTTCTGTTCTGTTCTCCTCATCGCTGTATGTCAGCTGCCGTTTTTATCATCTGCTCCTTCTCTCCCCCCCCCCACCCCCCACCCCACCCACCTTCCTCCCCGTTAGCCCCCTCTCTCCTTCCTCTTCTTTTTCTCCGGTACTCATGGAAGAGTTGAGAGAATGAGTGCATCTCTTTTTGCCTGTGGCGCCTTAGTGATCCCACAGGATTAAAAGTGCCTTTTCTGTCTCTCTGATAGAAGGAGGACTTCAAACACTATTCCCTGCGCACCTCGAACCCAATCACCCTTTCACGGTCGTGCACACTGCCTTTGATGGGCCATGTGGGTTCACACAGTACATACTGAACTGGACCTGTGCCAGAGTTGCTTCTTAGTATTCACTCAAGGTACGTGGGTGCCGCAGTGGGGGTTGAGAGGGTCCATGCTTCCTGGTCTCTAATTACTATGAAATTTCATGGAAAAGTACAGCTATTTATATCATAGTGCGGCACTAAAACATCTCGCTCCGTATGTGTTGTGTAGGTAACCGCTCCACTTGCTGTTCATGCATAAAAAATGAGTCTGTTCGGAGCAGTTTAACAGGGTAATTTTCTCGCGCAGCACCATGAACGAGTGTTGATTTTTATTAACACATCTATTCGCATTAAGGCGTATGTTGATTTATGTGTGTAATTGTGCGCAAGCATGCATGCAATGTGTGTATTTGGGAGCTCAGTCTGTTTTGCCTGAGGTAGGGTGAGGATTTGACCCCACTAGTCTCCCATTTGTCACCTGTCTAAGACATTGAGACCAGACCTTCCCCTTCCATCAGTGACGTCCTCCTGCTGTCTTTCTCTCTTTGTCTCTGTATGTATGTTTTGATGCTAATTAAACCAAACACTTTTCAACTGTTCCATTAAATACTTCAACAATATTAAATACTAAAAGCCAAGTTATTCTGCCAGAGCACACCCAGAAAATGATTAAAGGAATACTTAACCCCTTCAAATGACGATTTTTGTATCAATTATTCACCCTGTTGAAGATGAATTGTCCAAGAATTTTTTTTTTTTCTCACATGCCCTCAAGATGAAAGAAGAATCCAAAAACTGAGAAAATTCTAGATGATTTGAAGTCATAACGGACAACTATATCAAAACATCTGTGTATGAAATACCACACAACGTGTGCAGTCTAATGTAAGTCACATTTATACAGTCGTATGTTCAGTGCTTCCAGCAGACAGCCCTTTCAGACGGGGACCAAACGTGAAACTCTGTGCTCTCCTCAAAGCCAGACTCCACTGACAAAAACAGTAATTTTACCTCACTGAACACAGAGGCTGCTGGTTTGCCTCTGCCTCCATCAGTTAGTTTGTGTTATTGTGTGACTGTGGTGCTTTAAAGGTTTTAGTTTAGATTCAACAAAGTCACACAAAAACACAGTCAAACTCCAGATCAACGTAGTGGTAGAGGAGCAGCTCTGGCGTTCAGCAGGAGTAAAGCAGTAAAATGACTGTTTTTGTCAGTAGTATCTGGCTTTGAAGAGAGCAGAATTAAGTTTCACTTACAGTTCAGTTCCCTGTCGGAAAGGGCTGTCTGTTTGGGAAGTGCTGATTGGATAAATGAGACTTTAACTAGACTACACAAGTTGTGTGAGTGTTTGTAAACTGACGTTTTGATACAGTTTAGCTGCTGTTGAACATGGACGCTATGACTTCAGTTCATCAAGAATTTTCTTCCTTTTAGGATTCTTCGTTCACTGTGGATGCATGTGAGAAAAACTAAGTTTTTCCATGAATTCATCATAACATGGGGTGAGTAGTTGATATACAAATAGTAATGTAGGAGGTGAAGTATTTCTTTAAAGAGAAGTGGCACATCTTTGGACTAGGAATACAGTGAGCATGACTTTTATTGAAGTGGTCAGTGAAAAGCTTTTTCTATCTTTTCCATCTCTGCATTTGAGTAATGTTCTGCGCTGTGACATTTTGAGAGGTTTTGAGTTATTTTAAGAATTTCCAGTGAGACAGAACCCTGCAGAGAGCAGCAGTCGCTTACCCTCCCTCTGAGCTTTTATTTTTTTTATGTTTACATTTTATTATCACAGTGAGTCCAAAACAGGAAATCAGTGACTATCTGCGACCATAGCTTTTAAAGGAGAGGAAACTGAGGTTTAGACATAAATCACATTTAAAACATTTCTAATGACCACTCTGCTATTTTTGAAACTTTCACTTTGTTTCACTAGTTTATGTGCGCATTTTATCTTGTTCATCGTGATCACATGAAGGCTAACATTAGGAAGGGCCATACTGGTGTCATTATGTAATCCTATTAAGATGAGGCACATTCAGTTCAAGCACAGGCTTACACAACTCTTGTGTTGAAAAATGAACATCTACACACATGTAAAGGTACAAAAGTACAAGTTTCCACATGTGCACACTTGTGTAGACACTTGAGGATGCTCTCGCGCACATACACACACACTCACACATACTCACACAGTCACACACACACTCCAGAGAAAAGTTCTCCTATTGACAAAAAGGGTCACAGAGTTCACAGCTATGTGATATATTGGAAGAGGAGACTATTAACCTCATCGGGTCTCTTTCTTTGGCAGCAAAGACGAACCGGTAGTAACTTGAACACTTATCCCCCACCACACACACACACATGCTGACACACACACATTCATCCACTTACCACTCCCACAAAAAAACAAGTCTTTTATAGTGTTGACCCTATAAAAGGGTCATTTCCTGAAGGTGCAGGAACCATAAAAATTAAGAGGGAGAGCGCTAAAAGGACAGCAGAAGTCGGACTGTCTTCAGCTCAGTGGCCAGTGTTTGCTGGAAGTTGATGACTATGTGAGGTTTTTATAGATTTATTTATTCCATGGAGGTCTCAGTTTGACGATGACACCTGTTCTGCCTGTGTAGTTGCTAGCATCAGTCGAGGGGAAAGATAAACTTTGGTGTTGAATTGTTTGGACACCGGGGGGCATGACCGGTTTGTTTAAAAAGAAGTAAAAAAAACGTAAGAAAGAAAGGTCTGTAGAAATTGCACAACATACTGTCAACTTTATGGCTAATAAAATTTCAAAGGGACCAAAGTCTATTAATACAGGGACAAAATTTCCCCAGGACCTCAGGAATCTCACTCCTTCCACCCTCCTTCCCCTATTCCCACGCTCCCGTGTACCAATCCCTGCAGCCGGCCGTTCCTCTTGGCATTTGGGAATATGTTGCTTTGGTATTTAATGCACGCTTGACCAAAAATACAACACTGAGAAGTTGGGAGAATGGATGTAAGACGTGAGTTTGGAGGCATGGCTGTGCAAGAATATTTTATGTTTTCTTCTTTAAAAAAAATTAAATAAATAAACGATTTCTGCTTGAGCACTGGTGAGCTCCTTGTTGCTTCTTTCAAGGATTTCAAAAGAGTGGGATCGAGTTAGGTGCACCGCGGCTCATGCTGTATGAAAGGGGGTGGGGGGTGGCGGGGCTGGGGAGTCCACAGGGAGCAACAAGCAGCCCAGTCCTATCCTAAAGGGACAGAAATCATGCAAGGGTTTTATAGGTACAATTAAAAAGACCTGAAACAGATGTTACGTTTCACTAATAAAGGAAATAATTACTTCACACCAGTAATTAAGGGACATGAGTGAGGAGGAGGAGGAGGAGGAGGAGGGGAGTGAAAAGATAAAATGGAGATCATTGAGGGGATTATTGTTGATGGATGCGTTCAGGCTCTGTGTGGTCGTGTGCGAGGAGCTGCTGAGGATCAGTTTATGGAAGAGTCCATTAAATCTAAGAGGCGTTTAAGCAAAGGAAGTGCTGCATGGGCACAATGCTTGATCCCATGAGGGAGCCACTGTGTTGGAGAGAAGCACAATTAACAGTGGACTACCTCACGATTATCTACATGAAAATTTAATTAGCCTCTTTTCTGTGGCAAAGGAGAGCAGCTTCTCACTGTATTTATCACCTGTGGTTGTGTTTCTGCCTGCCGTACCCATATCACCCCAGGAAGTTCATTATGGAAAATGCACAGGCGAAGTTCTTCAGGGACAAGAACCAAGTTTGATTTATGTTATGCACAACACCGATGGATAGCTCATAAAGGGAGCGATATTCTCACGTTGCTTAGAAAATCTCGAGGAAACGGTGTGGCGGAAAATGCTTCCCCGAGCGAGGGTTGGCCACACTCATGTTGTCTTAAGAGAAACCTCTTGGCTGAGACTCTGACAGATTTGGGTGGCTTTAGGGATGTTTCGTTTTTCATTACCTGAGTGTGCTCAAACAAAGAGACTTCCAGGGAGAAAGATGGCACTAGTGATGAAAGTAATCCGTGCTGGGGAGGGTACTGTGTGTGTGTTCATGTAAGGAAAGAGAATTAAGGATAACGTTTTAGAATTAGCAACAATAAATACATAAATTCAAATCGGTCATGCCATAGTAATAGTAACATACATGTTTATCATTTCTTTTGCTGGATTAGATGTTAGTTTGTGTACATTAAACACAGTTCACACACAACAGAGAAAAAGACATTGACAACATCCATTGAATTTGAGAAATGAGAACAGACAAACAGATGAATGACGAATGAAAGTCTGGTTTGGATAATGGTTTTAAGATGGTGAGCAAACTAGTTTTAATTTGCTTTTAGTAGAGAACTGTTCCTGTCCCGTGGAACATAATACAGCTTGGCTTATGATGTTTACTTTTGTAAAAGACAGGATGATGATAATAAGTTTTGTCTCTATTTGTATGATTTGATGTTTGATTTGTTAAATGCACTGGTTACTGAGTCCAAGGAAGCATAATATAGCCTGGGAACCATGAAGCTGTAAGCTCAGGTTTTATTTGCTTTACTTTGGCCCCCCAAACATTTAAAAAGATCACCAGCCAACCTGGCCTGGGTTGGACCAATCATAATCTTTTATCTCATATGGGGCGTGTTTGGGATTATGCCTGGCATCTTGCGAAGCCTTTGCTTTTTAAGGGAAATACATGGTTGGTCCTTTTTTTGCTTCGTGCACCCTCACCCTGGGGACATTACGGCAAGAATTCATCAGACCAGCGTTACATCATCCAGACTAGGCTCCCATTACCAAGCCCCTTTTTCAGGGAAAACCGTGTAACAGTGTAATCAGAGTAATCAGAGTAAGTATAAACATGTCTCTAAACTTTAAACAAATGGTTTTAAATTAATAATGCTATGCCAGAGAGTTGCTGTGCAGTTAGTTGCAGCAACAATAAATCCATGGACACTGATGTCCAGTTTATACCCCTGCCACATCATAATAAAGATGTAGAATAAAAGGACTTCAGCTCCGAGCTATAGACCAGACTGGCGACGCATCATTGTAAGTGCTACACCCCTTTTTGAAGGGACAGATCGAGCTGTCACATAATGAGAGAGAAGCTGTTGTGTAGCGAGTTTACCAAGGCTTTTGCCCTGGGATCTGAGCCACAGAATATGTGTGAATTTTCACTGTAGTGAGGTAAATCACTTTATGATGCAGGTGAAAGTTTCTATGGACTGAGAGCTAACATTAGCTTGAGTTTAAGGCTGCAGTAGTAATGTTACAGTCACACTGACTAAACTTCGCCACACGTTAACCGCAGTGTTGAAGCATTGTAATGTTTCAGTTAGGGCTGTCGAATAATTAATTTCTTAAATTAATTGCAGAATTTCAGTAGTTTTTAATCATATATTTTCAGTTCTATTATTTTGCATTACAAAACAGTTATTAAGTCCGTATTGACAAGGTAAAGAATTTCTTACCAGATGTCTTGATTCAGAATCACATGACGGCAAAAAACTGCATGGGACTAGCATAAAGTGGGCATGTCTGTAAAGGGAAGACTTATAGTTATCCATAGAATTTATTTTCGTTCCGATATCTTGAGGTCAGAGGTCAAAAGACCCCTGTGAAATGGCCATACCATTTTTTCATATTATACCAGTATCATCACTGTAGCTTTAAACTCAGCCCAGTACAGCCTCTTAAAGATAAGAATGTCAGCCAGCGATTAACACGACCTTAAAAAATGAATACGTTAATTACAGATGTTAATCACATCACGATTAATGCGTTAACACTGACAGCCCTAGGTTCTATCTGTCAGCTACATAAGAAGGTACAAGTTTAACTTATTCGTGGATTGCAGAAACGTAGTATCAACAGTTTTTATGGCATTGAACTTTCCGTTGAAGTACTGTTTTTTTTTATTCTGATGGTGAAAATGGCAGCACTTGTTTACAGAAATATTGATGCTACATCATAACCACCCATTGCTGCTCGCTGTAGTCTCTTCACATTTGTTTGTTGCTTAGCGCTATATCACGTTTTGTTGCTCTGTTTGGTTGTAGACTTATCCAGTTACGTCCAGATGCATTTGGTCTATGGCAGTTGATCATACCATTTGAAATCGTAAATGCACTGAGAGCTTCCAGACTAACTTGCGTTTGCAATTTGGTCTGTCATTGGAATTAGCATTATCAATTAGTGAAAGAAATAAATGTGGGTGTCATCTGCAAAATGAGGAAAGATGTTATTAGTAATTTAGATATTTTATAGTATCATAAAGTCAATGTCAAGAACATGGGTGGCATGGGGGCAAAATCCTCACCATCATTTCTCAGCAATAGTAACTCCAGACTGATTGTGAATTTCAGCAAACACAATAGACTGTGTTCACAAATGGGAAGCCAATAAGGAATTTTATTCTTGTCAGTGCACTTACAGGGACAACCTACTGGTCCTCTGCAATAAGATTTAAAACAGACAAATAATCACAGACATAAGATACACAATATTAAACATTTAACATAGTTTTTAAGAAGTAAACTTGTATAAGATGATTTTCTTTGGAGTATAGCAAATCGTCATGAAACGACAAAAAAGTGGCCCTTCTCTAGAATATCATGTGGATGAGAATATCAGTGCAGAGGATGTGTCTAATGCAGATCCATGCCGTTGCTAAGTGATTTCCAACATAGATGTAATGTAATATAAATTATTGGATTGGTTTTTGGCATGTGGTCTGTGGAGAATTTGACCTGGTTCCTCTTCTGGTTTCATGGATCTGCATTAGTGTCAATGTCTGTTTTTCTTTAGAAAAAGTAACATTAACAATTAAGGTAAGTCCCTTGCAGACACGAAATGATTTGAGCTGCACATGCTACAGGGTGAGGACAAACATGTCCCGCGCTAAGAAGCATGAGCTAACACTAGTCCTGCCAGAAAGAGGTGAAAGAGCAGCAACAATGTCAGTTCTACCTGTGCAAGCCCACCTGATACTTCAGGCTTTCTTTCTGAGGTCTCTTGAGGTTTTACAGTTCAGTGAATTCAGGCACACACATTATTAGTTTTTCCTCCATTTTGGCCTTCAGTGCCCTGCATGCTTCCTCTTTTCTATTGACCACAAGGCTATCGGTCACATCGCGCAGTGCCCAAAATTCCAAATTGTTTTCCCATGTCGAACTTAATGTGCGAGCTCACTGAGCAGTATGTTGCATTGCTGCAACACGCAGGGAAAAGCTGTTGTGGTGCAGTGCAAGCTATCTGAAATAATGGGTTTCAGAGTGCAGTGGTGTCTGAAAGTGCCTTTACAGTTCTTAGGTACTGCCATATTCACCCCATGTGTAATGTTCATCTCTCTATGAAGAAACTGTGCATAAAGATAAGTGGCGTGAATCATGTGAAAAAATATCATTGATTGCGTCTCGCTAAAGAGAAACATGATCTCAGAGGTCAAACCTGAGTCTTTGTAACTACAGCTGAAATGTATGTTCATACAATATGTGTTGTAGTCAGTCACTTATAACAACATTAGCTGTCATGAGATATTAACTGAGCTGAGCTGAACTGCTTTCTGTTACAGAGAAAACTTGTAATCTGTTGTTGTGCAAATGTTTCTGCTTAGTTGGTGTGAAGGGTTATCTGTGCTTGCTACATGGAGCAATGGTAAATAGTACAAGACCCTAAAGTTATGGTAAAATCATGGCTGTTGTAGTCCAACCAGGTTTCTGTCATGCAGCAGTCTTTCAGTTTTACAGATTTCCTTGGAAACATTCGATTACAGTACAGCAGCTTGATGACCAGCAGTGCAAAGCAAGTTAATAATAGATGTAAATATTTTCCTCAGATATTTTGAATTGGGTCTACAGATGAATCACATTAACTAGTGAAATTACTCAGCAGTGAAAGAAATACAAACATATTATCATCACATTCAGTGACATATTGTCAGCCTACAAATCAAGAGATTATTTTTTGCTCCATCATTATGAGTTTTTAAGTGTCTATCATCTAAATAGTACTGACTAAAACTTTAACCGCCTCTGAAGTGTTTATTCTCTCCCTTCCGTTTTTTATCAGTCACCTCTGAGCTCCATCCCTGCTGAAGCCCTCGCCTCGGGGCTTCGGCCATTTCTGAAACGATACTCTCCCAAGAGGGTCACTGCCAAATTGAATGGCACACACACTCGCGTAAACTAACACACCATTAAGTTGCAGCACACTTCAGATAGTCCAGGACTAAAAACAAAATCCAGCAGCTAAATTTTAGTTTGGCTGTGGGAATGATGCCTGTCAACTTGGTAAAGATTCAGATTACTAATTGAATTTCCTAATTTTGTAGTTTGAAACACATACTGATGCTACCCGGGTGTATTCTGGGAAACTGAAGACATTATAAATGTGCATGATGTGACAAAGGGAGCCAAAGTAAAGTGAAAATAATAATATAATAATATAATAATAATTAATAATAGCAACAACCATGATTTAAATAACATTGTAAGGATATTCTACTTTGGAGCTTCACAATAACAAAGTGGAAACTGCCTCTTCTAATGGGCAGCACTTAACATAACTCTGCTCAGCCTCCATTTAGCAAAAATAAATGCTTATTTTAGTTTTGGCCTTGTAATGCAAGTTTAAAGACTTTCTCCATACTTTTACAGGCGTGACATGCATCGGACCATAATGCTCAGGGGCTGAAATACAATGCAACTGTGCATGATAGTCTTGAAATATTAAAACTCTGAACTGTTGTCTTAGATTGTCATTTTGCATTGGTGTTTCCTTTAAATATAGTTCCAAAAACACTAAAATTCATGTGTATTAGTATTCATTCACAATCTGACAAAAGCCTGTCGCAAGTCCAAGCATCAGCACTAAAAAAACAGAGCCTGTAAATCAATCAAAACCATCTGTCTTGCCATGTTTAGATGTCTGCTTTATATAAAATATCTAAAAAAAAAAAGTTTGTATTGAACTTTTGAGAACGGCGCAGGACGTTGTCCTCTGGTGTTAACGTCTCGCATGTATGTGTGGATGCACACAAACACAAGCGGTGAGACCCCAGCATGCTTCCTGCTGTCCAGCTGTCCACCTTATTGCAGTTCACTGCACGCTCCCTCTTTTCATCCTCCGTCCCCGTCCTGCTGGAGATGTCCCGCAGACGTTCCCCTCATAATACAAACACACATTACCCCAACACTAAAAACAAGGAGTGTGTTTGCAGAGGACGGTCAGTTTGGAGCTTGTGTATGTCATGCGTTTATGTGTAGCTGCATGTTTCCGTGTGTGTGTGTGTGTGTTTGTGTGTGTGTGTGTGTGTGTGTGTGTGTTCACTGAGCTAGAACAGGGAGCATGAGGAGGTGTCTTTTGTTGCTCCTAGGGGGCTACTGTGCTCAGTCCTAATAGGAGTCTTGTGCCTGCCGTTGTCCCAGGGGAGGGCTTCTGAATGAGGGGGTCTAACTTCACACACACACACACACACACACACCCCCTCCTCTCCATCCTCAGCTCGAGCCTGGCCTCCCCCACCACCCTCTCCCGTCCCTTGGGACTGACCGAGAGACAAAGAGGGAGTGGGGCTGGGGTGGGATGGGATGTTTGAGGGGGTGCTCTGTGGCCCCTGTCTTATTAGAAGGGTCGTGAACGTGTCACGATGATTAATATGCCGAGGTGCGCGGGGATACCCTGGAGTCACATTTATTCAACACGAGGGCTCCCAAACACACACTCACCACAAAATGGCACATTTGCATTTCCCATTAAGAAAAGAAAATATAGATATATATGCAAATGGAACTCCTATCTGGGTTTATACCATTTTGCATTATCCATTTGGACATTAACAATAGATGACCATTTCGCTGCAAACCTAATTTTAGCCGCAGATTTTCACCTGATCGGTGCATGTTACGGCACGTGTGCCCCTCTCAAGAGTTTGAATAAGGAGGAAAACTCTAACAAATGTGTTTTTTTATTGCAAGATACAAGTGTGGCGGTCATTTTTTAAAATTCAGAAACATTTTGTGATAAATTATAGTTCATTTATAAAATCATGCCACTTTATTCACTGTGAAACAAATTCATTTTCACTTTGCTGCGTGATATTTGGTAAAGAGCATTTAATAATTTGATTGAATGGCATGAACTTTTCGGTTTTCAACTCCTGAACTAACATATGAACCGTTCAAATGTATTTGATCATGTCATGTTAGTTAGGTGGGAATTATGCAATTGCAGTAAGTACACTGTATTAAAAAACAATTTGTTTTATCTTTAAAAAAAAGTCAAGTGTCCAGGCTGCCTTAAAAGTTTAAATTGACTGAATTTGAGAAAACAAGTTGAGGTAATTTGCAATTATTCAGCTTGTTTTCTCAAATTCAGTAAACTTCAACTTACTTTTTTTTTTTTGCATTTAAACAAATATTTTCTTTTCATAGTGTATAGTAAGGGTTTTTTTTAGCTGCTGAAGTTAGCAGCAGCACATAAATCAGAATCTTCCTCAAAACAAAAAAGTAAACTCTTTTACAATTACTCTTTTTCTGCATATCTTGAAGAAATCAAAGATAGATGAGAAGTATCCATTTTACTAATCAAGAGTTTCCCATTTTAACCATATTGTTATAACACTAAAGCCCCCACACTGGTAACATGTGTTAACTATTTATTGTATAACCACACCTGAATGTCCCCTCTCCATCTGTTTTCAACTCTTTAACTGGTTCAACATCACTGCATTTGATTATTGAAAGCATTTAACTTTGAAACAGGCTACGGTCATATTAAAACGGACAGATGGCATGGCGAATAAACCCTTATATACTATATGTCTCCCCCTAACATACACGTATAGGAGGGCTGTGGGCTAACTGTGGGACACAGGTACCCAGGGAGTCCACCAGATGTTTGATAGGCTCACCTGCAGGCTTGCTGCGTGCTGGCAGTAAAATTCATGCGCTGCATATGCTGCAATTATACCACAGGGAAATAAGCTGCTGTAATAATGAAATAGGCCGGGAACACGAGGAGGGAAAGCAAACAAGCCTGTTTCCTTTGGAAAAACACAGCCTCTGTCCATACTTCACTTCACTTGTCTTTTACGTTTGAGGTTAAATAAGTGTTATTGCTGTACAGGGACTAGTTTGCATCTTCAGTTTGGCTGAGGAGAGGAGAGGTTTTGTTGCTCCAGTAGGTGGTGCTGAGTGCAAAATCAGAGTTCATATCCTCATTGCAGGATTAAATCAGACACTGAAGTATAACTGAGCAAACTGTTCAGGAAATTAAGCCATAAAACACAGTCCTGCAGTAGAATTATGAGCTCTTTTAGCAATAACGTGTCATGGCAGCAGGAGCAAAGTTAGCTCAGGTCGGAGCAATTAATGTCCCACTGCTTTTCTGATCTTTACAAGCTAGCTTTGCTCGCTCTGCACAAGTGGAACGCTCTGCCAAGACGTGGGGTGTAATTAAGCTGCAGGCATTCGTCCGCCGTGCTTCGCCTCTTGCTCGTGCACTTACAGGATCTATAAAGGCACAAATTGATTTCCACCTATCAATGCAGTCATTGTTTAACATGACATAGCTCATATGTTGTGCATGTGTGTTTAATAACCAGGGGTCCTAACTGGATCACCGTGTATGGGCCCTGCTTCTCAGATTACTCCTTCTCAAGAAAAGGCCTCAGCTCGAGGAGCTGGGTTCTGCTGTGTTTGGTGTTTTTTTGTTGTTTTTTTTCCCCCAAAGAACTCGACAAAAAGCGATAAAAAACTGTTTGCAAAGGAAGAGTCGGTGTGCGTCAGTCCCCATCTGCAGCGATTAAAGACAACAAAAAGTAGTAATCACAAGTAAACCCCAAGCAAACTGCAGAATCATTCATTCCCGCTTTTGTGCTGATGAGCACACACAACACCACCCACGTTAATTGCTGTGACCCCAGCAACCCACCAAAAGGAACATTGACATATTGTTTGTCCAGCGTGAGACACTGTATAATTTACACTCGCTAATGACTGTCCCTGGAAAATACAGGCTGAAGGACCACGTCTGTCCCTGGTTTGGCCCTTATTCAATGTTCGCCCTGGACTCTTCTAATGGATAGTCCATCTGTACCTCGGTGAATTCATATCCCTCAATGCATGCCCGTAATTCAATTACAAGACTTGTTTAGTGTAAAAAAAAAAAAAAAAACTAAACAAAACAGCCTGGTGCAGTGTTCTCTCCTGGTCAATCGTGGTTTGATAAACAATTCACTATTGGCTGGAGAATCTCCTCCCTAATCAAAACAAAAACAAACTGTGGCTGATTCAGCGCTTGTTGTGTCGCTGAGGTTTTAGATGATTCTCTGGTTTTAAAAAAAGGCGTGTTGTGAAGAAAGACATATTACCATTGCCATGGGGTTGACCTTGACCTTCAAACTCAATCTGGCTATTAGGGCTGCCCCTCCCCAGCACCCCTGAGATGTAAAGAGGCTGACGGTTTTGACCCCTGATCCCATTTCTTAACTAGGCTGAGGTGCCAAATAACCTTTTGACCCAGGAAGCATTTGCAGGTTGCCTGAGCAACCTCAGATTTAGCAATGATTGACAGGTCCGAACTGTTTTATTTATCTGCTCTTTTTCAAAAAGGAGGAACAACACTGCTCTGCGAGATAAACAACAGAAGACGATGGTTTATTTGCAAAATATCTAGGGTTGTAATATGTCAAATATGCTCAGGGAAAATGGGCAAATTAGATATTCTATTGTACTCAGTTGGCACATTATTATGCCAGATAGATGCAGAATAAATTTCCCTTCATAAATGAACGCTTTACATGGAAATGAATGTATGAATGCAATGGATGGATGTCATTATATCAGATGGAGGTCTATGTAAATGAACCATGAGCAGATTTGACATGTGGTGCAAATCACAGAAACACCAGAGCTGAGGATCACAACAGGAATAAATCTGCCTATTTTAGTAGATGCCTTGTATTCTTTGAAATAACCCTTAATCCACACCCCAAATACATTTTCAACAAGAGCGAGCTGCCACTTAAAAAAACTTGGGATGCTTTAATTTTGCTAGTTGTAAAGTAGGGGTAGACCATTTCATTACGATTGACCCAGGGGAATCTGAGGTTACCATCTGGCCACTGGCCACCATTACTGATCCTTGTTTTAATATGCAAATGTATCTGTTTTTCCAACCTTGATGTAATCACAACTTGACTGAACGTACCAAACAACCGGACCGTGTGCACATGTGATAACGGACAGCCTTCATGCACATGTGGCTAAAAAGAGCAGTTGCACAGAGTGTGAGTTTACCTAACAAAAACAGGGCTCAGATCAGCTATTCTTCTTTGACATGTTTTGCCAGATGCTGATTATCTGTTCTCTGTTATGGTTTCACTTTTTGTTTACCAGTAAATGACATGTATTCAAACTCAAGTTAAAGGTCCGATGTGTAGGGTTTAGAGGCATCTATTGTCAAATGGAGTATAACATTCAGAACTATGTTCTCATTAGTGTATTATTACCTTAAATTAAGAGCATTGTGTTTTCATAATCTTAGAATGATCCCTTTACATTGACATATGGAGTGGGTCCTCTCTCATGGAGTGTTGTTGCTACAGTAGCCCAGAAAGGACAAATCCAATTTCTGCTCTAAACAGGGTCATTGAGTGTTGGCAACGACCACCAATGTTCTTCGATACAACTCGCACGCTGGAGAAGTTTCAGTTGGTAACATTTTGCCACCTCACCATTAGATCTCAGTAAACACACTAAACCTTCAGGTTCCTAAAATCGTAATTAATTTTCATAACAGAACAATAAACTTTTGAATTGCATCTAGACACCAACCAATATAACAAAATTTTGACAACAGCAGTGCACTGCAGAGCTGGAGATACACAAACATTTTCATTTCTCAGTGACGTGTACTTCTGTGGTACAATAGTCTCTGGCTTCAAGATCCCATGCACATCTTTCTTGTCAAGGTGCTGAGTCCAAAACACTGTAGCTGTGATATCTGCCCGCCAAGGAACCACAACACTGTTTTCTCCTCCCGGTTAAATGTCTACTTTATCGTTTTCTACAAGCTTTGTGTCATCACAATTTGGGTATTGTTCATAAGTTTTACTGTGGCAAACATCACCCACATCTACCCGCTGAATCTGTCAGCTCAAATCCTGGGCTGTTTCTCAGGATACAGATTGTGCTTCCGCATGAGGACAAAAAGGATGTGGATTGAGAGAGAGATGCTTCTTTCTCAAAACTCAGACCACACTGCTCCATTACTGCATTGCCTAAGACTTTTCCTAACTTGATAAGGTAAAAAAGCAGTTATTAACTATTGTTGTGAGCTTAAAATGTTTGGTAATGGATTAAAGTAAAGTAAACACAGAAGAGTTGAGTGTTAAAATGTTCCAGCTAACAATAACTGTACCTACTTTGACCACTTTGCTTTGTTTTATGCAAACTAATTGTTAGTGTTGTGTAAAAGGTTTGCATTTCAATCATAAAACATTTCTATTTGCTGTGTGAATTTATGAAAGCTGTGGCAAAAAGTATAAGCTAATGAGAGTTGCTCATAAAATTTCTGAGAGATCAACTAAATTTTTATTATCTCATAATTTGTGTTTATAATTGAGCCATATACATTTTTTTATGTCTCAGAGTCAGATTCAGCTTTTACTTGTGCGATTTTCTTTTTTTTTCTTTCTTTTTTTGATATTTAAATGTATACTATGCAGGAATTGTCAGTTAGTGTACAGTATCTGTAGCCAAAACTGAAAGCCACTCTGTCAGCGATGTTCATAGGTTACTCTTCAATGCATGCCGCCTGGTCTGGCACCTGGTCACTACCACCTGGTCTGCTCGCTGTGCCCAGGAAACATCCTGAACACAGCAAGATAAGATGAAAATAAGAAAATACAGGCAGAGGGCAGAGTCTCTGCAGATTAATACAACACCACGCACTTCTAGTGGGTCATAAGTGATGACTGAGAGGGATTGCTTTTGTTTGAGTTAACACTTTGCTTTTTCGGAAAATCCTGCAAGTGTACCCTTAATGAGCATTATTGGATTTGGCCTGGGGCTTAAGATTTTAACTGAGATTTTAACTTCTCTGTCACTGTTACTCACATGATAAGAATGAAGATGTTGAACTTGAACTTGAGAAACTGTGGACTTTTTGAGCTCCTTTGGGAGTATATTCCCCTCCATCTTCAAAAGTCATGCTTGGCTTCTATCAGAGAGGATCCCTTTCAGTTGTGTGATCAATTATGATTGTAGTTATTAGCATCACATGAATGAGGAGAAGAGACCCATAGTGAATGATTGAGTATGGATGCAGCTGTCTCATTCCATGTTTTGCGACTAAGGAACCTTCAGCGACTTGATGAAAAGTTACGCGTTTGCTGTTCCAAGTACTGCGTATTGGATTGGGCTTTTCTCTTATAGTATGGCCTTGACCTGCTCTATATAAAAAAGTGTCTTGTGAGAGTATTGGTAACATGATTTGCACTGCATGAATTTGACTTGACTTAATTAAAACCCCCTCTGGTGCACAGGAAGTGATGTGTCTATGACACGCGAACAGATTGAAAAGAGCACCACCTGCAGAATCCCAAAATGCACAGAATCTCTCCACACAACAGAATCTCTAAATCTAAATAAGATTTGTGAGAATAAAATTATTTTTTGACCCACCTATTAAAGCAAAATGCATGCTGTGTTGACAGGATTTAGAAATATTTTTTTGAGTGGGCCTTTTATGCCTTTAATAGTCGAAAATAGGGATGCACTGATCTGATACCATTTTCGGAGATCGGGCCAATATTGACTCACATAGATGAATTGGGAATTTGTGACATAGGAGGCGATCTATTCACTTCAGTTTTTTACATCTGATTGCATTTGCATGTTTTATACTGAAATTTTAACTCTTGTTTCATTTCTGACCAATTTATTGCTGCTTTAACAAGTTTTCCACTTGAATAATAATTCCTGTTAAATTAGATTTTTTTACCAAGTTGCTGGTGCACACTTTATTATTTTATCAATAAATAACAATTCCCTTAAGTGATATGTATGCATTTATTTGTTAGATTTTGAAGTTGGGAATGCAATGGCCAAGTCTAGTGTGATGTTATCTTGCACGTAAAAGAATGATCCCAGTCACTTCTTCACACTAAAGCCTTACAGCATATTAAATGAACAGTCCCAAAGCCCAGGCTCAAGTAGGATCAGTGCATCCCTAGTGGAAAGTAAGAAGACGACAGGAAATAAAGGGTTAGTAGGATGAGGATTACATGCAACAAAGGTCCCTTGTTAGACGCATACTGGGAACAGTGTACAGTGCTATCTCAATGATGATGGTCTTGGTGATATATGTTAACAGTCTACTGCATAAACAGTTCACTAAATAACTTCCCTCTTTTCCACAGCGGAGCCCCTGGTGCAGGTGAATGGGAAGCCAAGTTGCTGCTTCTTCAAGTTCAGCCCCAAATTGATGTTCACCAAGGTGCTGAAGGCCCAGCTGTGGGTGTACCTGCGACCGCTGCAGCAGACCTCTACCGTCTACCTGCAGATCCTCCGGCTGAAGCCCGTCACAGAGCAGGGCAGCCGCCACATCCGCATCCGCTCCCTCAAGATAGAGCTCAACTCCAGGGTTGGCCACTGGCAAAGTATTGACTTTAAGCACGTGCTGCAGAACTGGTTCAAACAGCCCCACACCAACTGGGGAATTGACATCAACGCCTTTGACGAGAGCGGCAATGACCTGGCAGTTACCTCGCTGCGACCCGGGGAGGAGGGGCTGGTAAGGACCCTCAGACCTGTCCCAGGGGCAGGGGAGCAATCACTTCTCTTATAACTTATATTCATTCATTCATAAAAAAAGAAGGATGGCATTAATGTCATCCTGCATCTCATCTCCCTTTCTCTCCCTCAACATCTTTTCTATAATCTTGACTGTGAACTCTTAAAAAAGTTAAAAAAGAAAAGTTAAATATTTACACAAAATTGGTGGCAATCAGTATCTTGCAAGGTTGCAAAACATATACCGATATATAGAAATCTGTCCTGTAAATTTAGTTAGCAGATTTAATGTTGCCCTACAATATTTGTCAGCGATATCTGCCGTAGAGATGTCTGCTTTCTCTCTGATGTAAAGGAACTAGATGGCACTCGGCCTGTGGTGCTCAAAGCACCAAAAATACTTTTAAAAAACTTCATAGAAATGTCTCTTTCCAGAAATCATGACCCAGTAACACAAGATTGTCCACCCACCTTGTTGTGAGCAGTTTTATGTACAAACTATTTTCTTTCTAACAAACTACACACATCAACTGTATCACTGCGCAGAAGGAAGCGTGCATCTGCTAGTTCACCTAGAACCACTGAGGTCACAGCTCAGCAGAGGGGGACACAATGTTTACTGAGCGTCTCATCCATGTGTAGATGCAGTTATTCAATTTGCACCGTGGTTGGAACAAAATCCATGTTTTGTGCTACAGCTGAAGCAACTGCACTTCTGCAAAAGCACAAAGGGTTTCAAACAACCTGCAGATGGCACAATGATTTTGTAAAACTGCATTTATTTTCAACAGCCTAAATCACAAAGTCACACTGTTAAAAGAACAGCTTCCTTCTGACTCATATCGTAGGTTCAGCTCAAACACACCATGCATTTGTTGTGTTAGTTAAAGATAATGATAATTAATCTCCACATTAGGATTTAAAGCCTATAAGTATGAAACTACAGGGATCCATTAAAGGCTCGACATAAAACCTCCATTGCCATTACTTCTGTGTATATACAATATGTTTTTAAAAGTCAAAGACTTAGTTTGTTGTAATTGTTGCAATAGATTTTTGAGGGCTTTTTAAATCTAGGCACACAGAACAAGCTGTGTCTTGTGTGAAAATTGTGGATAATTCTGTATTTCAATCATAACCATATTACCAAATTTTGTATTTGAAAAAAACAGTTACGACTTGAAGGTGAAATATATAATCCTGGTGAAGGACAATTACTTGTTGAGTCTCATTCCCAAGGTCATTGGTATTTGCTGAACTTGGAATGAGACTGACCAATTAACTATCTCACTCCAGAATTGCACACTAAACCTTTTAAATTGTGGAGTTTATTGAAGCACCGTGTATTTTCAGCCCTAAATACTGTCACCACTGTGAACTCTATTTGAACGTCAGTCATGACCACTCTATATTTAGCTCAGACCAGAGAAAACACAGCTGCTTTGTTTGGATCAGTCTTCACCATTCACATATTCCTAAAGGAATACTTCACCCCCAAAATGGTCATTTTTTTGTATATTAGTTACTCACCCAGTGCTATGTTAAATTTGTGGGGGAAAGTTTTTTTTCTAGCACCCTTCCACGGTGAACAAAGAATCCAAAAACTGAGAAAATTCTTGCTCGTTCAGTCTCTAGGGGTTGCATTTAACAATAGCAAAATTATATCAAAACATTAATTTACAAACTCTCACACAACTCATGCAGTGTGATCAAAGTCTCATGTATCCAGTCATGTGCTAAAACCTTACTATTTCAAACACTAATGCATACGAGTTGCACAAATGGGCAAGTGCGCGCATTCAAACTCTGCTGTTGCATTTCATTGTGCATCGTCTGTGGATGCATGTTTTTGAGAAGTACTTTAAATTGTAAGGTTTTACCATGTTTTCTTTGGGTTTGGGTTGTTTTTATCCATTTGGGAAGTACATGACTGAATGAATATGACTTGGATTATACTGAGCTACTGGTGAGAATTTGTAAACGGGGGTTTTGATATAGTTTTGCTGTTATTTAATGCGGACCTTTATTGAATCAGTGGATCAAGATTTTTTGGATTCTTCATTCACTGTAGATGCATGCAAGAAAAAGCCTTCCTGCTCATACAATTATTCTGAAAATTGGAAAAGATTTTACTCTTCGCAAAATGTGAATGGATCGCAACCTGATGTTCGTCAAAATACTTTGGGCATTTCTTTAGCCTCATGTGGAAAGGATGCTCTGGGCCACAATTTTTTTGACATGTTTTTATTTAAATGCTCTGGGTTTATGTCTAATATAATGATGGGTTCGCACGAATGAGTTCAAACTTCAGACTCAAAGCAAAACCATCCGTGAATCATTAATCTAGTTAGTAATCCCAGAGTTACTGCGAATGACAGTTACATGCAGCATCTACGTTGAATTATGTAGGCCACTCGACCCCGTTAAGCAACACCAAATATTTACCAAGTGGTCATTTGGGTCACATCTTCACAACACATATCAGAGGTCAGCTCTGGTGTCTTGGCCAATAAATCTCTGCCCTCTGAGCACACAGCAGTGTGCGATATTATTCTTGAACAAAAAAAAGGAAAAGATCAAAACACAGGCAAGTGTACCAAAATAAAACAAAACACAACAAGCAAAGAAAGATTCAAACTCTGTTTCTCGCTGATCCTCTCGATCTTTTTTTTCTGCAACAAAAGCCCTAAAGGCCAAGCTGACATGGTCTCACCCCAATGGCCTTTCAGCTTATTTCCTCTTTTGAATGCGTCACAAAAAACTGTGCTAGAGTCCAGCTGGAATCACTGTGGGGAGAGGAAGGCTTTGTAAAACAAACATGATGGAGTAAAATATTTGATCTGCTTGCTTTCCCCAAAGGTCAAGGTTATGGTAGCCTGCAGATGACCTCCTGAGTGATGGATCAAACCAAGTATACAAAGTCAGCCATCGACATTAGAAAAGGATTGTTTCTATCAACACTCTTTGAATTGCTTCTCAAATGGCACACTGTTATCCTTATTTAAAAAATACAAATTAATTCATATGTTCTTGTGAAGTATCAAATAAGTAGGTTTTTTAATTTTAAGCAGCTTTAAATATTGTTCCTTCTCACTTTTGGCTCTTTTCAGGCTGCCCAAGTGTCAGCATTTAACTATGGAGAGAAAAAAATGGTAACCATTAGCAACTGTTAGCAGTGCTGTGCTAAATGGAATGCACCACTTTTTTTAACCAGCTTCATGTAAGGTGAGAAGCTGTACGCACCTTTTAGTGGGAAAAATAACATGATCTAATGGAGCTTTATATGGTAAACATCATAATGGAAAACTTAAGTATTTTTTCAACCTGGACTCTTTGTTTTTTGTCTAAGTGACTCATGGGAACAACAATTTTTGAAAATGGCCCAATATTGAGAGAGAGTGATGCCGCCGACAGCAACAAAACATGACCACTTGGGGCAATAATGCTCTGTAAATGTACAGCCAATAAAAGTGCTTGTTTTTTTTTTTCTCTGACAGGCTCAGATTATTATTATAATGTCTGACATTACTGTGGAATTGATCTCAAGAAATGAAACATTTTTCCCTACCTCTGGCTGATCAGGTCTGTTTGGTTGTCTGTCCAAGTGTCATTTAAGGAGAAGCGAGAAAAGTCAAAATCAGCTATATACTCAGCCATGACACTGAATTTTTTTTAGATAACAAAAGCTATGCTTTCATTACTCCAATATAGCACATTCTCTCCAGCACTCCTCTCTCCAACTCTCACTCATGTTTACACTGTTGTCTTCCTACAACAAGTAGGAACAAGTAATTCCTACAATAAGAACAGCTTTTCCTTTGGCGAAACTTAGTTACATACACTAACAAACAGACCAGATTTAACGAAAATGGTAAAGAAAAATGTTTTATTTCTCTGTAGGGATCCTTTCAATGATGTCGTCACCTGTAATAACAATCTGAACCTTTCCATGGCAAACAGAAGAACTTTTAATGGACATAAATTGAGTGCCAAATGCCCCAAGTAGTTACATTGCAGCCTGTTTTGCAGATGCCAGCTGCAGCAGTGAAACAGTTATTGTAAAATAACAATACTAGGACCCTGGGAGCAGCTCACATACATGTGATGCATTTGTTTGCTTTTAATTACACCCCAGCTTTCCTGCTATTGCAAACCAAATTAACCGTTTTGAAAAGATCTCTAGTCTGTTGTCATTGTTACTTATCAGATCGGATTTGAGCTTTATAGAGCATTCAGCTGTAGAGATGACTGGATATAATCATAACTGTGTGTGGCAATCAACAGGTTAAGCTTGTTGGTTTGTTTTCTTTTACTTTCGGGACCAGTGCAATTTTTTTTTTATAAAATCCAGAGTTGATTAACATCTGGTTTGTCATGTGATGAATGCTGTCAATGACTTGGTATGATAAAAAAAAAAAACTATCAGGATGGTCAGGGCCAGGAACTTTTCAATGTAGTTGCTTAGTTGTTATGATATGATTGCGTAAAAAGATTAACAAATATGGCCAAGGCTATAATGCATGGGTATGAGTCAGCCTTGTCATTATCAACACAACACATAAGGAATTAGTGTAGCCTACCTGTACGCATATTGGTTACTGATTTTCACGCACTGTTCATGCATTTTTTGAGACTGTCTGAGCCGAACAAAGCACCTGTTGTTGTGGTTCACAGCAAAAGCATTTTTAACGTCCTGTTCATCAGAGGCTGTTCCTATTTGATTTGAACAGCAATTGAATGATCTGATGCTGCACTTTTTTAACCATGTATTTCCATAGAATAGGGTATATTAGTTATTCCTTAGTGACTGCCTGATGTCACTGACACTAACTCTGTGGGGGGGGGGGGGGGGCACCGTCTAGCAGGTGGCACCGTCTATGTTGGCCACCAGTGTATGAATGCGTTTGGAAATAAGTGGGTGTGACTTGCAGTGTGAAAGCGCTTTGAGAAGTCAGAAATGGCTAGAAAAGTGCTATACAAGTGTAAGTTAAATATCAGAATTTTGTAACTTGTTCTTTTTGTGTAAATTATGTTAGCTGTGCAGTTGTCAGTTGAGTTTCTGTGTGTTTTTTAAATTCCATGTGCAGACCTCCTCAGTTGTATAAAAAAGACCTAATCAGCCTGACAAAGATATTACATATCAACAGGCTTTTCAGAATGGACATTTTGAATTGCAATAGCTGCAAAAGAACAGGTGGATATTCTTGAAGAAATACGCAAGAGATTAAGATGGATACAACTGTCGTGTTAAATATGTGATTAGCATAGCATAAAGACTGAAAATAAGGGAGAACAATGTTCAAAAATCTGCCTACCAGCACCTCTAAAGCTCACTGACTAACACATTTTATCTGTTTCATTCATTCATAAACAAACAGAACTGTAAAAAGGACTCTTGTTACTCAACAATTTCTTGGCAAACAGCTGCTGGGAGCCATAACTTCCCAGAGTCTTGTCGTTGCCATGTGGTTGCTAGGCAACCAGCAGAGACACAGAAGGGCTGGGTGGACAGATAAACTGTTGCTCGTCAAAAAGTAGTTACAGTACGTAACTCACCTTTAAACCATAATTTGTCATTATAGACTAAAGTTTGTGCACAGATTAAAACAACAAGACACAACGTGTTTATTAGTGAAATTAGAGGTGTTGGTGGCTGTGTTTTTTGAAATTCGCTATTTCCTCCTGCTTGCTAAGCTAAGATCATAACCTCCTGGCTTCAAGGTCCTTTGTCAACACACAGACATGAGGAGGGTATCTCCACATCTAACTCTCAACATCAAGAGCAAAAAAGCTCATGCCCCTATAAGAGATTTAATATTCAGTCAGCAATTTTTATTAAAATACCTTTTTGTCATATTTGCTGATTTTCACACTACATGAGACAGTTAATCTGAAATAAAATCATGTTCCTCTGGCTCCTCCTAGTGCTCTTAATGGCATTTGCAAGAATCCATTGCGCCCGAACAAAAACAACCAATCAGAGCCAGGAGGAGTCTCTAATGCAATGTCACTGGGCCTGCTCCATTTCAGTGCGCCGGTGCACCACTTAAGACATCACGGCGAGGGCCAGGAAGGCTGTTTAAATGGAGTGTAATCTGTCAACCAGCAGCACCAACCACATAATTTTTAGTTGACAAAACAAACAATGTCAGCCTACAGGGAAAAAGTCATTGGTAGCTCTAAAATTTGACAAATAATTGCCTGCATGGACAGTAATGTCCAGAATATGATTCATGAAGCCTGGACGACTTTTATCACTCTGCGTTATCAAACTGCCTTGACTTGTTTGTGTTTGTATAGGTCATGTGGTCATGCTGACACATGTGCTGGTATTGCCACTGAAATTAAGCAACGAGATCAACATATCTGCCAGCTACTGTAACTGTCAAATAATGTACAGACTCCGCCACTCAGCACACCACAGGTGTATGCTGACGTGGACGAGTCTCCTCCTGGCCCTGATTGATTGTTTTTCTTCAGGCGTAGTGGATTTTTGCAAATGCCATCAGGAGCACTAGGAGGAGCCACAGCAACCAGATTTTTATCTTCCCAGATGATCTGTTTCATGTACCACTGCCAGGATACAGTGACAGTTTCAGACAAAGTTATTCTTTATAAAAAAGTTAACTATTGCAGCTTTAAAGCTGTAGATGGTAACTTTTTTTTTTAACATTTTCTGAAAGTGTCACTATATTCTGACAGTAGAACATGAGACAGATAATCTGTGAAAAAACATATACTCCTCTACTCCGTTACCTTGTAGCACTTTTATTGGCTTTACTGCACGTGAACAAAAAAAGCAATCAGAGCTGAGGAGTGTCTAAAGCAGTTGTCAATCATGTGAATCACCGCTCGTGAACTGTGGTGCAACTGTCAAACTAGGCAGCGTGGATCAAATATTAATCAAGAATTTGTTACTGCATTGTCTATTTCTTAACTCAAATGTTTTCAGAGATCTATTTTTCTGCACTGTTTCACTGTTAAATTGAGAAAGATGGTGATCCTGCGTGGTTTTTGCCTGATTATTCGTTACATTTCAGTCGGGTCACAAACCTTCTCATTTCACAGCTGAACAGTACACTAAAATATGTTTCTGAAAATCTGAACTAAGAAATAGGCAATGCAGTAACAGAATCTTATTTCGTATTTGATCGGAGCTGCCTAGTTTGACAGTTCGACTGTATATGAGTGGAGTTTCATATGACTGACAGCTGCGTTAGAGAGTCCTCGGTTCTGATTGGTTGTTTTCAGTGAGCTGTGGTATCTTTTATTGGATGCTATTAGAAGCAGTAGGAAGAGGAGGAAGGACATGATTTTTTGCACAGTTTATCCGTGTTCTGTACTACTGTTGGATATAGTGACAATTACGGCAAATATGGCCCAAAATAAAAGGTACCTACTGCAGCTCTAAGAGCCATTAAGCGATGATGTTACATACTATAGATGCCTTTAATTTTGGCGGAGTGAAAAAACCCCATTAACTTCTAGTCAAATAATTGTGTTTTCCTGAACTGATATGTCAAACGTGTTGTTGTTCTCTTATAACCACCTCTGTCTCTCTGTCCTGCCCCTCCTCCCCCTGATTCCAGCAGCCGTTCCTGGAAGTGAAGGTTCTTGAGACGACCAAACGCTCTCGGAGAAACCTCGGCCTGGACTGCGACGAGCACTCCACTGAGTCCCGCTGCTGTCGCTACCCCCTGACTGTGGATTTCGAGGCGTTCGGCTGGGATTGGATCATTGCCCCAAAACGATACAAAGCCAACTATTGCTCCGGCCAGTGCGAGTACATGTTCATGCAGAAATACCCGCACACCCACCTAGTGCAGCACGCCAACCCTCGAGGCTCTGCAGGGCCCTGCTGTACCCCGACCAAGATGTCCCCCATTAACATGCTCTACTTCAATGACAAGCAGCAGATCATTCATGGCAAAATCCCAGGGATGGTGGTTGATAGATGTGGCTGCTCTTAGGCTACAGAGGAGACGCACACTTGTGCACAGCCACCATCGCATCGAACCACCCAAAACCCTTACGGAGCTCTCTCCTGGCACCAGAACCCACTCCTTGGCACCAGATTTCACGTTTGCTCAGCCGCAAAATCATCCCACTGGGTTTCCATTTTTCCAGTAATTAAATTGATTCTAACTGTAAAAAAAAAAAAAAGTTATAAATGAAACATGAATCAAAAAAAGGACTGAGTGATGGAAATACAGTACATTATGAATGATTTAAAAGAGGTTGTCCTTGTGGAGCAGCTTCAGAAAATGGTAAATGAGACAAAACTATGTTATAGAGTATGTGTTAGTTTTGTGGGTTTTTAAAGTTTTATGTTATGTTTTGTTTTTAAATTGCGTCTTTGTGAAAATGTCCAGGTTAGTGGATTGAGATGACAGGAGACATAAGCATTTACAATATTTTTAAAGCTATTTCAGTCCTAAAGTGAGTTTGGGAATACTTAATGTCAAAGATACGCCTACTTACTGTTGAGATTTGATCCACAAAAAATATTTGCAAGGGGGCATGATCAGAATTATTTTTGCAATCCATCACTTTAACAAAAAGAACTAAACCCAATGTGAGGAGGGTTTCCCGTTAGAAAAAGACACTAAGATAAACAAAGATACACTCTTATTATAAATCCCAAATCTTGTTTACAGATGTTTAGAGATGTGCTCTAGAGATGTAAAGTGTTGAGGAGATCCAAAACCAAACCTATACCCTCTATTAATGTATCACACCCCAGTGTGACATTCTCGAGTATCTACGAAACCTTTCACAGCTACTTTGATCTTTTTTTATTTGTAGTCTTGTAAAACTCAAAAAAAAAAAAGAAAAGGAAGGGGACAGGTTGTACTATTTTATCTCTGTCTTTCAAAGCGGATAAATAAAGCCAGTATAGCTATTTCTGCCATTCTGGAAAAGTAGATACGACAGATTTAGATTTCACTTCCACACTAAAGTCTTAAACTAAGTACTGTAATGTAGATGCACTCTGAAGTCATTCGGCACTGCCTGGGAGAGGAGGTGGAGCAGGATCCCACAGGATGACAAGAACCCGACACATTTTCTTTCTTCTACGTGACAAAAGGAAAATACACTTTAACACCCTCAACTTTTGCATTAAACGTTTAAGACGAAGAAGTAAATGCACTGTTTCATAACTTGAAGAGGCCTGGGACTGAGCAAACAGAACGCAAAATCCACACCCTGAAATAAAACACAAGAGGGTGATAGTTATTCTCAAACGTTCATCCTGCTGTGAGTTGAAAATAGCACAAAACAGGATTACAGTGTTATGACTAGAAGTTTACACACTTATGTTCGCATGTGTTTAAAAAAAAAAAGACACTTAAATTTAGACAGCAGTAGCTTCATCATGTCGAACCAGTTCATTCACGTTTTCTCAATATTAGTTTTAAAAAAGTGAACAAATTGCAAAAACCTTTAACTGCAGTACTGTACTCAGAAATAATAGCTTTTATAAATCACAACAAACCACTTAACACGTGCAAATCAAGAGAATGTAACTCAACCACTGACTTTAGTTCAGAGAACATATTTGATTGCTTTTTGAAATGCCCCCATCCACCTCTATGGAGCTAAATCTGGGCTAAAAGTTTTATCATTAAAAAACAAAAACTTAAATCTGAAAAATAAAATGCATTGACAAATACAACAGTGCATTCACACTAAAACATAAGTGTAGGAAAAGTATTTTGGGTTTTTTTTCAGGTTAAATGATTCCACAACCCACAACAATTTGAAACAAAAAAACTATAATGTGAAACTAGAAAAAGAAAAGAAAGACCTGAACTGGAGAGAAAAAAAGACTTGAAACTTTTCAAAAATAAGGTGTAAATCTGAAGTGAAAAAAAACTATCAAAGTAAGGAATTCCAGAACTGATTCAAAATTAAATTTAACCTGAAAAAAAGTTTGTACACTTTTTTTTTCTTTGAATATATTGTTGTGATTTTCAGAGTTCAAGATCAAAACTCAGTTTCAAATTTTATTTTTTTGACTACTTTTTGTTTTTTGAAATTATCAAAACTTTTTGCCTAAGAGTCAGCTCCAAACACCTCCACCTCAGCTCTACCGTCATGATCATAAAATATTGTTAGTGCTTGAACACAGAGTAGATTAGTAATGCTTGAAGTCTGTCTTTGTCTCCTGGATGTCAAAGCAAAGATATCCTTTTGTTGTAAACGAAAGCACTATGCTGTTGGATAAAGGAAGAGCCTTCTGACATTATATATAAATGATATATGTATATATTAAAAAAAAGAGGTACAAAAACCTTTTTTGGGGCACTCTACCTTACCAACAATAAATTTTGCACTATGGGACGTTCATGGCGTGAGGAGGTAAAGTGTTGTTTGTGTTTTACTAAGCACAAGAGAGCTTGTACAGTATAGGATTTAAAAAAAAAAAAAACTATTCAAGCTTCTGGTGATAAACCAAGAACTAGAGAGGTTATCACTTCTTTTTGATACCATCACGCTTTCCTGACTTTTGTCTGAAGCGGGGGCCTGTCCATACACTCACACACTTTTATCCAATCTGGAACCTGGACGTACTGTACCAGCAGCCTGAAAGGCCTCCTTGCCCTCTTTGGGTGATAAGTCCTGTGTACAATAAGTGTCTGGATCAATGGAAATAGAATGCTTTAACTGGAAATGGCCCGCCCACCAACTTTAATCTGTTACCATGTTAGAGAGACTTCGTCCTTTTGACTTAAACAATGTGTCAACTGTCTTGCATAGACATGTTTTTGCCTTTGTGTGTGTTTTAAGTGAAAGCACCCATGTTAGAATGGGAGGAGTATCCAGGGATTGTTAGCCAAAGTAGAGGATGACATGTTGTGTGCTGTAACTTTTGTGATCGCAGGAATATGCTAGAACATTTCAAAGGGAGGAAAAAGCTGGTTTCGGGGCAGTGGTTGGAAATAATTCAACTGGTCAATTATCTATTTATTAATATAAATTACAATGCATTTCAAAGTCTGTCTACCTCACTTTAGCCGCCTAAAAACCTTGCTTTTTTAATTTGTCAACGATTAATCTGTGCAAACATTTAAACCATGAGAACCCCCCCCCCCAAAAAAATGTAGATGAATGAAAACCACAGGGTCCCCTTGCTCTCAGGTTCAGATTGAGTTATTGACAGAGTAAATGATGGTAGCGGCTCTGGTAATGTGTGGTCAAAAGAAATAATTAGCTGTGCCCACATCTATGGCTTGTTGAGAAGTTGCATTTTGAATTTTTGTGTTTGTATACTGGTATGTGTGAGAGTGTTTTCATATAAATATATGAGAGTAAGAAATCTCTATGTAAATACCTACCCAGATGATGATGATGTTTTGGACAGGTTCGCCGCTTCTCATGTTTTTCTCACTTTCCCCCCATCATTCCTCCGTTCTTTGTGTAGTTTAAAAAAAAAAAATCACCCCAACTTTGTAGTTTAATGGTTGTGCATATGAATAACTGTTCAATTGTTATTTTTGCCTTTTGTTGTTTATTTACTGTCATTTTTCTTTTGTACAATAAATCATTTATTTAGCTTATGGGATTTGTTGTTTATTTCTAAAAGCTCTGACAAACCTACTCTTCATCTATGCTCACCACCATGGATGTATAAAGAGAGCTGGATTAAGTGTTGGAGGCAGGGCTCCATTAATTCCTATGCAAGCAACTTAGTGGTACATGAAACCAAAAAATGTTCAACTTCCATGTATAAAATTACCTGGATCTTCCACTCTGCTTCAGCATCGTTGTTCCGATAGAGTAGGTGCACTTGAGACTTTACCCGGCTGAGTGGCTAAGCTCAGGTTTAGCCCTGTGCTTACTTGAATGAAGATAAAATGATAAATCATGCAGCTCTTCTAGACTTTGGTAATGTTATTGGACTAAACAGCTCAAATCCCAATAGAGAAACAATTGATTTTGCAGGGGCTGTGACTCTCAAAAGCATTTATCCACTGACGTCTCTTTCCCAGTATTAGTCTATGGAGAGCCCCAGCAAAGAGTCCTAAAACCTTCCCTCATCTCCTAGCAGAAGCTTGTTGATTCAGGCTTCAAAAATCCTGTGAGTGGTGTTCATTTGTGAAGATTGTCTTCACAGGGCTTATTTTCTGCAATGACTTAAAATCCAATGGAAAAATCCCATAGGCTTTTTTAAGCGGGTACCAGGGTGAGTTAGCCTCTGTGTTGGGCCACACAAAAATGTCATTCCTGGTGCACTCTTATAGGGAAAAGTCCATCTGGGCCCAATGGCATCAGGTGACGGACCCAGAAGTTGCAGTTTCACTGTTTGCCCACTATGTCAAGTAGGCTTCAGGGTGGAGTCCCTCCCCTGAAGTCATTTTCCAGCCCTATTAGTTTGTAGTTTCGTAATTGTAATCATATGAAAAAAACACCCTCAGTGTGTAACAGCCTTAACATCAGCTACTGGGTGTAAATATTTTGTAATAACTTTTACTTGATGAACTTGTTTATTTGGTACAATACATTTTAATTTAGTGATGCGTCAACTGCCACTTAGCCTATAGTTACAATGTAAGTATTTATTAATTTTAAAAAGTTTATAAAGTATTAATTTCTCGACATTTGGTGAAACAAGCTCCGCAGAAGTTTTAATTTATTTCGTTTAGTTGTCTTGAAATTAGTCAAATTCAAACTGATTGAGTCATTTCGATCAGTTTATCAAATGGAGAATGGAATAAACTGCCCTCAGGTTGCTCTCACACCTTGAGAAGCACACGCACGCTTCGTTAAGCCACTGGTGGCATCCTGATTCTTGGAAAACAGTAACAGGCAGCAGAGGTGGCAGGAAGCAGATTCACCGCGAGGCTAATTGGTGAAAGAGAGCGCTCAGAGGACAAAGGTTTAGTCTTGGGGTTTGGGTTGCTATTATTTGGATGTCATATAAGATCCAGCCTGACCCAATTAATATGCCACCTGATAGGAGGGCCTCTCATCAACCTAATTTAGAGAATCAATAGGAGACAAATGAGAGTGAGAACGAAGCTCTTTACGGATGCAAACAGACAAAGACCACCCAGTACAAGCTCGAGGAGACTGATGCCAGCAATGACATAAACCTTTTGACAAATCCTCACTTGACATAAACAAACATTCACACAGTCCCCTGCCCCTCAAGTGCATCAATGTGCCGTACACATCATCAGTCATACCCGCCCTACATAGACAAGGGAGGACATTGATGGATGTTTTTATTGTTTTGGCTCATAAGGAGGAGTTGTACAAGTTGGACATGAAGTGTCAGAGGCTGAATGCTGCACCCAGAGCTTTAGGACTACTAACATGATGAACTCTGACCCAGCTTCATTAAATAAAGACTAAGCTATGCCATGGCAGCACTTGGGAAGGAAAAAGAAAAGTACAGTACAATGGGAATATTGAACACGTTTCAAAGCCCTTCAGAGAGGCTGGTGGGGGCTGGGAGGATTTGGGAGGAGCTTTATGGCAATTATAGCCATAAAGTTAAGAAAGAAGGTGAATTGGGGCAGCTCTCAATAGCTTAAATTGCTGGACACAGTCATCAGTGACACCTTTTTGTCTGGCTCGCTGACTGGCTGGTGTTTAGAGAGGGGAACTGTGCAGGGAAGATCACACGCACTCTTATGGCATGAAAGGAACTCACATGACAATAAAATAAACTGGAGACACAAGATTTGAGTCTCGATATGTCACAGAGGAATAGTATTGGACTTAAGTGTGTGTTTCATTATTATTGCTCATTAGGATTGTGTTGCACTTGGTTGTGCTTCCAAATAATGAAGAATATTTTTTTTCACCCTTTCTCAAAGTTGATCTGATATCAGATTTTGTAGCCCCAAATACAATATGAGCATAACATTTTGAGTGTTGTTGAGCACTCAGTCTCTCATCTGATTTAACTTTTTTTATTTAAAAAATAAATAAGTTTCATGTAGTCTCTTAGCTCTCACTTAGTCACATAGTTTCTTCCCTCCTCTAATATGAGCTCCTAAAAAAAGATGTTCTTTTAAGGCACTTTATTTTTCTAACATAAAAAAATGAATTTGCAAGTAGCATCGATTGAGTTTTATTTTGTAGATCAAGCAAGACTAGACTGTGTGCATACTACTTATTTTTGTATGTAAATAGTATATTTTTGAGAAACATTAGTTTAATTGTATTATGTAGAAAAAGCAAGGCTAGACTGTGTATAAAGTATATGCTAAATTTTTTTGTAGGTAACGATTAAATTTGTTAAGTAACATCAACTTAATATTATTATGAACATCAAGCAAATCTAGTATTTGTGTAAACTAAGTCTTTGGTATGTAAAAAAAAATGCTATTGAAGTCAACTTAATTTCATTGTATTGATCAGGCAAGACTAGGCTGTATGTACACTACTTTTTTTGTTTTTAAATAATAAATGCAAGAAACGTCAACTGAATTTTATTATGCAGATCAAGCAAGACTAAACTTTGAGTGAAATAATTATTTTTGGTACATGAAAAATGTATTTGCAAATTTGGTTATTATTATCTTATTGATTAAAGTGGCACAACTTCAGCCCAGTGTATAAAAACAATTGTGTTAAGTCTCTTCTGTTAAAAATTATACAAAATACAAAATGTTTTAAAATTGGATTTATTTATTTATTTATTATTTATGAGACCACGCTGATCCATTTTAATTTGTGTCACCTTTTGTGGAACTTGCAGTCTTTAGGTCAGTTTAGGTCCAGTCCAACGCTGTGATTCAGCTTCTCTGTTAATGACAGCTGTCACACTTTTGTGCTCCTGGCGCACCATCTGGTTTGAAGCCATAGATATTGGTGAGGTGCAGTCTGGTGGGCCTGGCTGACACTCCTGCCTGCCTTGCAGGGGCATGTCCCACAGATCTGAAGACATACCTGGGGACAGGATGACTACTTCTACCCTAGAGGATTTCCTGACAGTGAGGCCCCAAAAGGAAGCTACAAAGGTCTTAATTATACTTACCCATACAAGGGCGTAGATTTGGTTTCAGCATTGTAGAGTGCATATGAAACAAAGAGGTCCTCCAGGAAAACATTTGGGGATCACACACTTAATTTCTTAAATTGTAGTTATTTTAGGCCCCAATTTGTGCCGTTTGTGCACCAATTAATGGTGCTAATGTAATTAATAAAATTGTTTTACATAATTTTGTCAAAATAAAAGTTCTCTGTTAGTTTCATAGGGGTGCGGCAAAAGCACATGTTCTAAATATTTAGAGGGCTGTGTGTCCTGCGAAATCTACACCTAAGCATCTGCAAATCCTTTTGGTGTGTGACAAATTTGATGCAGTGCAGTCTTTTTATACTGATGAATGCAAGAAAAATTTAAGATTCAACAGAAGCAGAACATGTGTCTGTGATGGATGGACAATAGTACTGGGGAAATATAGATAGATAGATAGATAGATAGATATAATATGATTATAGATACAGATTATTATAGATATAGATTATTATATGATTATATAGCTATAATCATGTAAACATGCAAATAAGCCATACAATGGTCTTATTCAAACTTGTATGTAAAGTAGTTGTTGGATATTTATGCTAATTGAAATAATAAAATCAGACCACAGATGGTTTAAAGGGAAATTATTTGTGCAGGAGTGTAAAATGTGAGAAATTGAACTTTGTCTCTATAACACCCTAATGACGACTGAAATCATGAAACACCAGCACTCCTCTGCCGGTACACAGCAATCTGCACATTCCATCTACTTATTTTGAATGCTCCTCACAGCAGTGTGTGATTACTTGAAAGTCAGTCGGACATCTCTCTTTTGGCAACAACAGGAATTAGCCGGAGAGCGAAAAACAAAACCTTTTGTCCCACACTGTTGTCCTGCAGTCCTGGTAATAATCCTAAATCTGTCTTGTTTTTGGAACAACATCTTCCATCTGTAGTATGACTACACGTCAAAAAACTACACATCAAAGAACAGCAACACAACATGCAGTGCTATGAATATTAGATGCGATATTAGGAAAACAAAGGCAAAGACACAAAACAAAAACAACACAATGCTCATTTTTCTATAATATGAAGTATTGACAAAGCTGTTTGTTCTTTTTGAGTTCAGATCAGATCACTGGGATAATATCATTTTTTTTTTTAACTGGAAGGTTATACGAGGACACAGCTGCACTCCCTCTCTAATGTGGTAGGGCTGGACACAGTGAAATATTCCAGGTCACTGATCAAACCTCCAAAAACACAACCCTTGATCAAGTCAGCCTTAACACCCCCATTCACACACGTATGCATTCTATGTGCAAGAAAATGACACAAGTAGGAACCATTTTTGGTGTGTTTTTATGATTAATATGAGAAATCGAGACATGACAATCTCACTTTGTTGTACTTTTTGCCTTTCATACATGTATATGAATGAGTTGCTCTTTGTGGTTTTCTTTTTATTTATTTTTTATTTTGCAAAATTGAGACCAGATTTTTTTTTTTTTTTTTGCAATATTAACTGTTTCTAATTAGGTTGATGTGTAAGATTCATTGCAAAAAGGCCTCACACATTTCAGAGTTCTATTCTGTCATGTAGCATTGATGTATGTAATTTTTTTTCTTTAAAATACATGTTAAGTACTTTGAAATTGCCCTAAGAATTGTGCAATAATTGAATTTCAGTTGACCCAAAACATTCACACTATGAAGCTGAAGTGAGAAAGAGTGAAAAGCCATAAAAAGACAAAAAAGAAGAAATGAAAGATGGAGAAGTAATGCTCCATTGCTCCCAAATAAAGTTCATATTTTGTTCTGTTTCACAAGCCTCGCAGATTTTGGGGTTTTGATGAAATGCGGCAGCAGAAAACAACAATAATGAGTTGCCAAAATATAGAACTCGGGGCAGAGATGCCGTCGGTTACAGTGCTGGCCAATAAAAAGGGGTTGTGGATTTCTTTGAGGCCTGAGCAGTCAGTGAAAGGCACTGTGGGGTCTCCATAGTTCACATGGCAAACTCTCAAACACCCACGGGGGGGTTGCCCTCCCTCCCTCCCCTGTCATGCCTTAACTGAGGCTAGTGTTGACACAGTGCTGGCCAATCTAATTTTGATTGTCAGGAGCAAGGGATGGTGATCCTCCCCCCGCCCCCCTGAGATCATCAAGTTCATTTCTCTGGCTGCATAGGGATTTTTTTCCTTTCGGCCACCCCCCACCCCCCCAGCACCTCGCCTCCCCCTCCCTCCCTCCCTCTCCCCACCACTAGAACAATATTCAGCCGTTCCTGGGCCTCTCAGAGTGAGCTCACTGGAGTTAATCTCTCAGGCCTCTCTCCTCTCTTTTGCTGCCTCTCTCTCACTCGCACTCTCTCCCTCTCTTTCTATTCAAAAAGCCATTCGAGAACAGCTTGAATTAGTGACAGTTATTATTCAGACTAATGAGTAAAATCTCAAAGGCAACAAAAGTGGACTGTGACATCGGCTATAACAGCATTCATAAATCATTCATTCTTGGCAAGAGAGATTTAATAATAACTGGGTGACAAATATCATTTCTGCAACTTATAAGATTTTAATGAATCCGACACAACAGTGGCGACCAAAACAGCACATATCGTGTGTGTGTGTGCGTGTGTGTGTGTGTGAAGTGTGAAGTCTTTAGAGGGAAATCTGTGAAATGTCACGAAGGCTTCATTGTTTTCCCAGATCTGTACCATCAGAAAAGACAGATGGCCCTCTGCACCTTTGTTTGTGGGTGCCTGCATGTGTGTGTTGGTGCATGTGTGTGTGCTTGTGTGTCTGTGTGCGCGCACACATGCGCCTGCACGTCTCAGAGACAGAGGGAGTAAAGAAGGTCAGGTTTATTGACAATGTTATTTTAAATTTTAACATTTTTTGCCTGAATTCAAAGTAAATAAAACAACCCCAAAATTGGTCTTCCACTATTGAATAACTGACTATATCTGTGAACTGACATTCATTTATTATTCATGCATTTTCACTCATTTAGCTCAGTGCTTTCCATCATTTTAAATTTAAGTATGCATGATGAGTTCATGCAAAAAAGGGTCACTTAATGCCTTTTGTGTGCTGCAGGAAGATGGGGACACTGCACAGTGACAAACTGACATTTGGTGGACGCCTCTGAGTCACTTTAATCAAATTCAAGCAGTTGCAGACATTAAGACAGACATTAATTTTCTCTGTGAATTCCCAGCCAATGAGACACGGTGACAGTCCAGCAGTGTGTGGCTTTGTGGTGCAATTAAAATGAGATGTAATAACAGAGGAGAAATTAAGGGAGAGAGGATCCGTTGATGTTAATGGATGAGTCAAGCTACCTGAATTAAAAGCTTTAGAGAATAATGGAGATGATCAATAATGTTTTGTAACAGTTTTCATGGCTTTATTTAAATGCTGATATTTTATACTAGATATCCATAAATCATCTATTATGACAAGTAAAAATTGCAAAGATATATTTGTTTGTTTTACCACACATGTTCTCAGTGTCCTGTGAAATAAGTAACAAAGATAAAACTTTGTAATTTGCAGTACAGAACTTGTAGTTTTAATGCAGTATCATAAGTTAGCCAGATGGAGGCACCACAACTAAAGGTCAAAGTTTAAATTAGTCTCAAACACTGCATAATCCTGCCATCCCTTGGACTTTGCAATTATTAACAAAAAAAAGTGTAAACAGAAATGATTTGTGGAATAATCTGTCAGAGAAAATAGCAATAAAATCTCAATACAAATTTATCTTAGCCCAATTGTTACAAATGTACACTGAAATGTTAACACTGATGGCTATTGGAATAAGTTTGTGTTTCTGAACATCTTAAATCATTACAAGGGTACATAACCAGGAAACGTGAAATTGTGTGTGAGTTCTATGTTGAAAACCTTTATTAAGAAAAGAGTCTGTGCTCTCTGAGGTATCAACCAACAACCAAAAAGAGCTTGACAGAGCTTGTGAAGAGAGAAAAATCAAACTGTTATTTGAAGACTGACATAAGTTATTATCATTTTAACAGGTTATTAGACCGGAAAAAAACTAACTAAAACTAAATTAAAAATTACATCTCTGAAAATATCACCTAAATATTGTGGGCTTATAAAACAAAGCATTTGGGGTCCTCCAACAGAACATTTTGAGCCTCAAATACAGAATTTCCTACATTCTGGTGATTTTTTTTAATGCTGCACCAAATTGTACCTTTTCTGCATCAAATTATGGTGTAAATGTCTTTAATTTCACCAAACAAAATTCCTCTGCTACTTTCATGTGTTTATTGAGAGGGACAAATGCTGATGTTCTAAATATTGAGGGGGACATAGAACAGTAAAGGGGATAAACCACAGGGCAAAAAAAGTTATCAACCACCAGTCCGATGGGGACACTAACTCCCCATAGAACTGTTAAAAGAGCTAAAAGGGCTTCCTGTTCAGAAACTTAAGATTCTGGACACCAGATATAATGTCACGTCAGATAATACATAACAGAGGCTCACAGAGCACAGATCATAATGAGAATACATGTTGAATATTTAAAACACTGGCCAATATTGTCCATAAAGGTTAAAGTGGATGCAAAGCTTTGACAAATGATATTGACTTGTTTCTTTAAATAATTTTCAACTCTTCTAACTGTTACACATTGCTCAGTTCCCTAATCCACACTTCAAAGATAGACACAGGCTCCTCTTTCTGCTTTTAAAGCATTGGGGTTTTTTTTCCCTTGCTAAAACTATTCATAATAACTGCCTGTTATTTGCGTTTATCAGGTGGCACAAAAAATGCCTGTTAATGGATTTGTCTTCATTGTGGCAGTTTAAACTTCTGACAAATATTCACGTATATTCTTCCAAAATGCATGAATTTTTTGGCATGACCATAAAGAGAGGAGCAAAGTGCCCTCATATGTGTCACATTTATAACAGGTAGGAGATACCTCAGGGTGTGTTGTAAAAACACACATTCAAACCTTAGGTCTTATTCCTAAAATCACCAAATACCAGTTTGCACTTGAGCTGCAGAGCACAACTGCAGCTTGTCAGAAGTAATCTTGACATTACAGAAAACAATTTCAAATTGAAAGATCAAAGGTGAAAGGTCGAAATTATTCTGTCAGGGGTGTCGGGTTCACTGAGGGAGAAAACTGACCAAACCAAAGCCCCCACCTTCAAAAAAAAGACAAGAAAGAGGAACAAGAATTGGATACATGTTTCTATAAAACAATTACACGTGGCTCCTTTGTGTCTAAAGACATGCATATTTAAAAACTAAGGTGAAATTTAAAGAGGGGGTAGGGTGGCGTGTTGGGCGTAGGTGCATGATTTGCAAGCTGTCAGATGACAGCCTCGCGGATGAAGAGCAGTAGGCCCCCACTCTCTGTCCGGTGCTCGGTGCTCCCCACCCCCTCACTCAAACGCCTCCCCATACCCCATGGGAGGAGGTCTGTTGCGCTGCGGCCACACTAAATCAACATCGTCCTAATGAGGTGTCACACTTGACCCCCAGCAGCCTCAGCCCCTCACATGGGTGTCAGAGCCACAATGAGCGGCCCTCCATCTCCAGCGCCTGGCTGACACATTTTGATTCATGAGAGAGCCTGGGCCCTGTCAGGTCAAAATTACCCCTATCAAAATGCCACCATCAACACATTCATCAACCCCAACTCTGAATCCGCCCTTTTTTCTTTCCTCTTTTTTTTCAAATATATAAATATATAAAAATCAACAGTACTTCCTTGTTTGTGCTTTGCATGATGTGCCTCTCCCTCTGACTCCCTGAACAATCACATTTGTACACAGTCGTACCTCTAAACACCTTACACACACACACACACACACACACACACACACACACACGGGCATGTTCTCGCTGATGACCTCTTATTGCAGCTAGACGTGATACGCCTGCCTGTCATTGGTCAGGGCTCCAGCCTTCTGCTCTTAATGGCTCTCAGAGCGATGAACTCTGTGTCCCCCAGGTGTTGGTAAGCCTTTCCTCTGACCTACTGACCCAAAACACTCCTAATGTGAACAGGTCCTCACAGCTAATAACGAACCTGAGAATGAAATCTGTATGACCTGCCCTGCTGAGTCAAAGCACTGTGAGACGGGCAGATTGCTTACTCATAGCCTGATCATACCCTACACACCATGTAACAGGTAAAACAGTTATAATCATGGTCACACTCCTCAAAACACACATGAGATGATGATTGAACCTGCTCGCTCCTCATCCCCTGGAGATCAGCTCTGTCAGTGTGACCACAGCTGAGACTCCCACCGTCCCGGGATCACCCCGAGACGAGATCATCTCCTGCCTATAATCGACTTGGCCTGGCGGCAGCAGATGCTCTTCCTGATTCAAATGAGGAAGGATCAATGTCAACAACCAATCCCAGCACACTTTGTAGATCAATATTCAAAGGTGTTGTCCACATCCTTTGCTACAGTTACATACAACCTTGTTCTTCACTTTACAAGGACAAGCTGTAACACGGTGGCCCCTTGCTGAGAAGATCATTTACTGTCAGCTGACACTAAACTCTGCCCACTGAGGTGGCCATCTGCCTCAAAAACTTTCCCCTGGGAGACAAAGGCAGTCCAGTAAGACCAGTATACCCGTCAACTGACTGGTCTGGTCTTCAGCATCTCTAAATGCCCATGATCTCATTGTCTTTATCATGCAAAATGAGGATGTCACTATTTATTACTTAATCAACCATCTTCTTGGTGTTTTGCTATAGTGTCAAAATACATCATGCACACTGATGCTCATCTAGGAATGGCAACATAGTGTCAGCATAGGTAGATTTCAGGGGGGATGTGGGAACACACTCCCCTTAATTTAAAATGGTGCAGAGAAGGCATAAAATGTTGCATAACAATTCACCAGAATTCAGGAAATTAATTCTTTTTTTTTCTTTTTTTTTGCAGAGGACTCCCAAACGCATGTGTGTGTCCCCCAATGTTGAAACAAAACCTACACGCTTGACTGTCAGTTTAACATATTCAGACACTGTTTCATCTCTGCAACATAAAACATTAAGAAAATGTATGTTCACAACATAAAATAGAAGATAAAGATCATGTTTATTATTGAATGTATAACATGTCTCTAATGAAGCTCAGGGTCATAAACTGGAGTTCATGCAAAGTGTTAATGAAAAGTAATAAAACTGTAAGATGTTACGACCCAGCACCCATAATGTCGATGAAGCAAAGCAAAGGTCTCTCGTGCCTCATTTGTGTCCAGATTTAAGTGGGTAATTGTGATGATAATTAAGCCAGTCTAGCATTTATTACACTATTGAATGTTGTGTTTTTTGAGTGATACACAGCACACAATAAGAATTCAGTTAACAATGTTTTAGACTTTAATGGTTAAAACTTAAGTGTTATGTTTGATTTATGTGAGCATATGTCTAATTGTCTAATGGTATCTGTCCCTATGCGCTCAAACAAACACACACCCCCCCACACACACACACACACACACACACACACAAAAAGCACAAAAAAACAAACAGAGGCTAAAATTACTCTATTATCAAAATGCGTTAGGGTGAAATACCCAAATACCTGTAATGACATCAGTATCATTGTCAGGCTTCATCCTTTAAGAGGCCTGCAACACGTCCCTGTCCCCAAGGGACCCCAAAACAAAATAAAAAGAAGAACTAAGGAATGCAGAGGCATCAAACATGTCGTCGGTTCTATGGTACGAGTCTCCCCTTTACAGACATGCCCACTTTCTGCAAGTCCCACGCACTATTGGGCGAAAACATGCTGTTTTTTCATGCAGTATAAATGTGAATAAATGTTATTTTTGCCTGTTGGATTTCTGCATATTGGGTCCCTAAACACTCTTGTAATTGCTACCACCTTTGAGCTGAGCACACAGGTGCAGCTAATCACACTGATTATCAGCAGACAACTGTATTGCCAATATTTGGAGAGTGTCAGTCTCCACAGACCTGTGGATGAAACTAAGAAGTTAACTACAGCACTGCTAGTCAACACTGTGGAAGACTCGGATCTTAATGACGTCCAAGGGTTGGCATGCTGTAACCAGTCATATGCCCTACCATCGCGGTGAACAATAGTTTCACTCATACAGGATATATATGAATCAGAGAAAGACACTAAGCTGGAATTCCTGAAAAGTGCAAATGCCGTCATTTGATTCCTAATCAAGACAATCTGGTAAGAATTGCTTCACCTTCTCAATATAATCTTCAAGACTGTTTTGAAATGCAAAGTAATAGAACTGAAAAGATTGATTAGTTGCAATTAACTAATGAAATCCAGCAATTAATTGCAATTTGAGAAATTCATCATTTAACAGCTTTTCAAATGTTTTTCTTGTAGGTTTTTTTGTAGGGGCTTAATACAGAGGACAGTGTGTTATGGAGCAATGGTGGCATGGAATTCATTGCCAAGTTTATTGATTTCTAAAAGTAATACAATATGGTTTCACAAAAAAAGTTAAGATTGTATTTATTCACAAAAGGAAAAGTGTAGAACACTGTATGTGATATATACTTTTTGATGGTCTTGAAGATATGAAATCGACTTCGAGCTATTAATCTAATTTTCTTCTTGTGATTCAGCTGATGGTTTCTAGGTATTTTATTTTGATCAGCTATTGAGGAGAGAGATATTTTTTAGAGCTGCTGTATTAGACAGCCGTTGAGTCTGTGTTGATTGTTGTGTGTTGTATTGGTGCTGCAATGTGTTTGTCAAACTGTGAATATGAATGCTATGTTATGTGTATTTGTGTAATCTTGTACATGAAATATTGTAAATGACAACAATAGAGAGCCCAGGAAGAGTAGCTACTGTTTATAACAGAAACTAATGGGGATCCACAAACAAACAAACAAACAACAATAATAAATGGCACTCCATCTAGAGAAAAAATATTTATTTTTGATTTTGGGGGAAACTGACTTTTTTAATAAAAAAAAAAAAAAAAAAAAAACTCTAAGGGCAATGTTACTGCTAAATTGTCCTGCAAGCTGTATAACAAATTTGCAGCTTGAAAAAAAAAAGATTTACATTTATTTTCCACATTTTTAATATATGCTGGACAACTTCTCCCATGTATGAGCTTCTGTTTTGTGGTTTTTCACACTCCTGCCACCAGCTGCCAGCAGTGCCTCAGCAATAATGACTTTCCTACTTAATGATTTAGCTATCACAGTCTCCCTCAGCGCAAACCTGATCCAGCCACAGGGCCAACAGGCCTCTCCCGTCTCCTCTCCAAGCTGCTCATTAAGTTCTTGACAGCAGATGAAACATGACTCCTCTCTGAGTAGTTAAGCCGTGTGTTTACTAAATGCTCTGACAGATAACCTGCAGCAGGGAGACTCATTTTGACTGAAAGCTTCTGTAGGTCATTTTGCAAATAATACATCAGATTCAAAACAGAAACTCAGGAATATAGGAATGAAAACACAGGGTAAAACCATCTTAAATTATATGGAAAACTAAAGAATTAATTGTTTCTCCGACTCCATCATAAAAAAAAGAACTGATGTCTGCTGCCTGTCTTGCTCAGAGTGCCACTAGTTTCTTTGCCATCCCCATAACCTCTTACCGCCTTTGAACCACAGCTTCAGAAGCTAATGTCCTAAAAACAAGCAGATCAAACGACACATTGTGCATTTCAAGCATGCTTGCAGTTTTGCAGTGATTAACTTGCTGTGTTCAAAGGGTTTTGACAGATGAGAAAATGTTGCAGAGTAGCATCCTGTCTTGGAATACAATTATGTGACATTTAACATTGAAAATCATACCTAAATGTGGTATCTAGCATTAGAATTATAATGCTTACACAAAGAAAGCAGTCTGTGCACAAGAACAAAAGCGGTGCCCTGTCAACATGTTTAAGGCCAATTTGTAAAGGAGCCTCAGTAGAAAATATTTAGTGGGAGAAGACAATATAGAAACATCATATCAAAACAAATGGGAATGTTCATCTTGTTTATTATATGTACCTTAAATATGAAGAATGACAAATAAATTGAAAAAATCCTCCAAATCCCGTGAAACATAAAGTTACACAGTTGCTGGATGACTTTTCAAAAAAATCCTTTTCAGTAAACTGACTCAGTCATGATGTCACACTATAACCAGGACCCATAATTTTCACCATCATGGTGTGATATGTATTTTGCAGTCAAAATGTAAAAACGTCTGCAAAAGATTAAACACTTTTTCACCATGAGCTTGAAATCCTTAATTTTGTAAATTTCACTTGATATCACTGTAGTTGACCATAAATGCTGCTTTTGCAATGTAAAAATCTGAGAAATTATAAATCATACTCTTTAGCCAACAACATTTGGTTATGAGCTAAACCTGCCCCTGGAGCATTCAGGACTTAAGTGAAAGCTTTTAGCTGCTTTGAAACTCAATAATTCAATAATGTTAACAACACATACACACTAAAAGCTGAGGTCTTGCATTCACGCACAATTCCGTCATAGCAACCACTTAGCAACACCCTAGGAAGAACCATGAAGTAAGACATGAGCGACCAGTAATAACCAACTACTCTGTGTTCACACTACTTGCTACACAGCAACAGGCTACACTTCATTTTCAACAGAAGCTGGTGATGATGATGCTACAAACTAATGCCCTACATTTGTCGCTGCTGCAGGCATTATGCACTACAAATGAAAGTTGAGCTGACCTCAACTTTTTTTCAGCACTATAACAACATGGTGAAGCTTATGCCAATCATATGGTTTGTTTTTTAGCTGTGGCACTACGTAATTTAGTGTAGTTGGCAGATGTTATACTAGCTCTTTGTGCATTGCACTGCAAGCAGAGATGCAATGGGGAAGCAAAATATTAAAATGTAATGCATTTGGAATGCATTTTTTTATATGTTCAAACTGTGACTGTGACCAATTCATCTTCATTCTTTCAGGTGTTACTCAGATTTATTGCCTCACGTGGTTTGTATGTAAATAAGGAAAGTGGGTTAAAATTGTGAAGTTATTTAACAAGGGGAGACAGTCCAAAACCCCTCGTCACTTAAAATGACACATGGAGCACAGAGGCTGTGCAATCTTTTGTGTCAAAGGAACTTTTGATTTAGTTAAACAGCTAAAACAAGAACCTTTCACACTCAAACAATGGACTCCTTTTCTGAAACGTAGCACTCGACAAGTGAGGAGCAAATTGTACGTGTGTGTGTGTATGGTGTGTGTGTGTGTGTGTGTATACGAGTGCGCACGTGTGTGCGTGTGACCCCCCCTAGTCTAACAATCACCCTGACGCATACCACCCTTTCTCTCCTCAAATAAAAACAGGGTAAAAGGAAAAGAGAAATCATCCACTGTTGAAGTACTTTACGAGATCCTCCTCTCAACAGAAAAAGGACTAAGTATCCATGGGAATCTTAGCACGTTAGGGAGGCCTTTCTCCCTTCCTCTCATCCGCTCTCCCCCGCTGCACTCATGGACCAATGCAATTGTTTATTTTCTCCCATTGAGGCTGCTCCATTCACTGGCTCTCACATTTACTCTGCTCAATTGGAGTGAGACAGCACTTATTCGAGGAGAGGAATGTAGCGTTCCACTGACAGAGCAGCAAGAATGCAGAAGAAATAATTAAAACTTTTTAAAGGAAAAAGGTACAGCTGAGCGTGAGGGAGAACAACGTCAAACCGAACAATGCTGGATTTTCTGCCGTGATGAGTATATCCACATATCACCTTGGCACTACAATGCAAAAGGAGTGTTTGAATAATGCTAGAAAGTGGAGCAGGGATCCTGTAAGGAGGTCATTCATTCGCCGTGCTTTCTTAACTGAAACTCTCCGGCGGAACAATGAAGCGTTCTCCGGCCTCTTGTAAGATGTGGCCTGTCCTCCAACCTCACTCCTCCGGGCCGCAGCACAATAGCAGCAAGCTGGACCACGGAGTTCATTTCTCCCGAGGTCTATTCTGTGTTGAGGAGGCAGCTGTAATGACAGTTTCCTCCTCTGTAACAATGACCAAGGCCTTCTGTGTCCTGTCTGTTATCTTTCAGGGTGAATCTTCTATGAGCTTGAGATTGAAGCATACCATCCACAGTGACACCAGTGCAGTATTTGCGCAGTGTAGCATTTTCAGGTCACTTCATCTTGGTTTCCGTGGTTTTCTGCAGTACGTGCTTAGCTGCGTTTTCGGTATATCATATTATCACTAACATCATATGCTGCCTCAGCAAGCAAGATATTTAAGCTACAGTATGTCTGTTGTGCATGAAACATATTTTTGCAGACTTTGTCCTCTTTGGGTTTTAGCTACCTGGCAGTTGGTTGACAGTCAAACCACAAATTTTGTGACAAAATCATAAATCATAAATTTGCATTAGTGGAAAGTAACTGATCTATTCAGGTGCTGTACCTAAATACCAGTTCGTGGGACTTCTACGCTATTTTATGCTACTATATACTTCAACTAAATTACATCTCAGTGGTAAATATTGTGCTTTTTGATCCACTCCATTTATCTGACACATAGTATAAAATGTAAAATAAAATATCAAATGTTGAAATGACGTCCTACATGGTGTTATAGTGTTCCACCAGTATACAAAGTGTCCAAAATCGGCTCCACATTGATAAACTACGACATTAAAATGCTCTTTCATGTATTCTATAGTGCTTAGAAATAAAGACTACTACAATATTCTTTAAAAAAAATATAAGTAACTAAAGGAGCCATTCTGCATTTTGAGTACTTTTACCTTTGATGCTTTATGTACTTATGTACTTTTACTTAAGTAACATAAGTAACATTGTGAACTTTTTAATTTTTTTATTAAGTATTTTTAGAACAAAACAAATTTGCATTGGTAGAAGTTTGTATTTTGTATTATTTGATCCTTTTCAGCACTCAAATCACTTTTTCTTGCATTTTTGTTTTGCCTCTGACTCTTGAGCTGCTGTAACGTGTTAATTTCCCCAATGTGGGATTAATCACATTTTATCACACAGAGGCCCTCAACTATTTTTCATTATTTTACTGAGGGTTGAGCCAGTGGTTTTATCAGGGTGGCCCCCTCTGGCCCCCTCTGGCCACCTCTTGGCGGTGCCACTGACTGCAGAAGCAAAATGACTATATTAGGTAGGCAAATGATTGACTGTGCACAGCAGAAAGCAGTATGCTATCTGATAACTGGCCACAATAACACTTCCTTTACACAATACTACATTGCTGAGACAGTCTGAGAGTGGCCTCCACAAAAAGGCAGAAATAAAGTGGACATTTAAACAAACCAGTTCAAATCAAGAAACCTACTGATGAAAGTGAGTAAATACAAGGACAGAACAGTTCACATCTAGGTTGTTTCATAAAAACTCCTTAGTTTTTAGCTCTAATGGGGTCAATAGCAATTAGATGTTGCTGAAAATTACATTTGACATGGACTCTAGGTGATAGTTATAAATCTTAGTGTCCTGTTCTGTTTGTTTGGTGCTGCTCTGCTGTTGTGATGTGACCTGCCATAATAATTGGCTTCACTAACTCTGGTACAAAAAAATCAAATGATGAAGTGTATTTTTGAAATAGTACATGGACCCTTAAAAATAAAATAATGTAATAATAATGTGTCTTTCCCTTGGTACAAACTTGTCATGATGAATTTAAGGAAATCCAAGCAGTCATGAGAGATTAACAAAATAACACATCATTGAGGCCACTTTTCAAATACTGCAGCTTCACTGTTAAAAAAAAAAAAACTGTATGTGGTACTAAAGTAAGGTGCTGTAAGAACTGTCAGTAAAAAGAGGCTGCACATTTAAGTGTATGTAGTATGTAGTGAGTTACTGGCTATAAAGCTGCTCAAAAGCTGTAGTTTGGATAGCGAATGAATGGACAGGTGGAGAAAATATTCATGAATTTCTGCCTGGTCCTCAATGGCTTGAACAAGAAGCATGTTTTCACGAAAGAGAAGGAAATTCACAGCGAAGCAAACATTTTCTTTTGCAGAGGATCATTGACATTTGTTCCAGGCAGGCAGGCCAGAGGTTGCCACATATAAAACACAAGTAAATCTCACCTGACCCCTACTGGTCACACACATCTAATACACTTTCTGTGGTAGATCATGCACACCAATATAAGGTTCTCTTCTATATTTATGAGGCATATGTGACCGTTCTAGTCAGCAAATATATGTGAAAAAAGCAACACACACGCACACAGTCTGTCTTGGGAAATAATATCGTATTTGAAGGGGAAAAACACCTTATTATTATTGTTATTTCCATGGTTTACTCAGTATTTGTGAAGTAGCACTACTCTTTCTCAGAGCCAGAAACCAGAGACATAATTTTCAAACTTGTGAAGTCAGCAATTAGTTCTGAAGCTGCTTCATAGACAGTGATTGGGAGCCTGATTTTGTGGACCTACAGTTTGTATGATTTCTTTTAATCAATTAAATGCATCACCAGACCTGGCTTTTTAAGATCCTCTCATTAAAGGCAGGTGTGCTAAATTAGTCGAGCAGGGAGGACACAAAGAGGACTTCAGGAGTCTTTAACTGCAGTGTGTTTAGTAATTCTTAGTTTTATAGTTTGATAAATTTGTTCATCTTCCTATTGATTTGAACTTTATTTTTCTAAAGGCCTGTTTATTATAGGGGGGATGTTTGTTTAGGATTTTTTCTTGTTTAGTTTAGCCTCATCAAGAAGCTCTCCATACATCCCACAAATTAATCAGCACCTGAAGAACCCTGGATCATCAAGTGAGTACAACCAAAAACACAGAGTTGGTCATATCTACCATGGCGCCTGTCAGCAGTTATTTCAAGCTTATTTAGAGGGCGAAATCAAATCTCAACACAGGTGGTAAGCTGGAGACGCATGATACAGGACACATGTGAATGTCATGTGTAACGGTTGTCCAGTTATGTTTGGATCACTGAAAAGCATGTTAAAACCAAGCTATAAATCATAGAGTGAATAAATAATGGATGTAGCTACTGTGACATCACCCATCATCATCATTTTTAAGCCTTGAGTCGCCATCTTGGTTTATTGGATCCAGATATGACTGTATTGGGATGAGAGACTGGAGCTATGGAGGAGGACTTTTTCTGGAGCCAGCCTCAAGTGGACAGACGAACAACTGCATGTTGTGGCACTTCCACATTGGGTTCATTTTTCAGCTCTGGTGGTTGCTGCTTGGTATAAACAACCTCTCAGTTCATCAAGGATATCTTTCCAAATTCATTGTTTACGGAGCATTTCCAGACTGTTTTTGATGACATCACAAAATTTAAGTTTTAGCATTCAATTTTATTTTTTTTTTATTTAGTAGAGTTGTTCAAGTTCAGAAATACTGTTGGACTGTCTTTGACCATAGGAATAACGTATGAATTTCAGCTTACGTTTAAATTCTTTTGCAACAGGGAAAAAGTCAAACAGCTGCGATAGTTAACTTATATGTAAACTTAAAAGCTTACTTGCTTTAATGAAGTCGTGCAAAAGATTGGCTCCCTATTAGCCACTAAAGAGCCTGCAGTACCTTGCTGACATCAGAGTTTATAATTTTCCATCAAGCCTCAAACTGTGACAATAACCAATAAAACAATTTTTTTTAAAAAAAGGTTTTGGCCCAATTGCATCACGTGAAAGACAGAGAGGAAGCTATCACACAGTTAAAGAGAGGCAGCTCTGAGGGGTGAGAGGAAGAGAGCTGAAATAGGATCTATTTTTCTCTGTGGTTTTCACATTTAATATCGAGTAGCAGCATGTTGACGTGGTTAGACTAACCACCCTGCCACAAAACAACAGCTGCACTGCAGAGCCTCTCTGTGATCTCTCAGGATGGCTGATTCTCCATCCTTTGAGTACTACAACTATGACATCTATGCCAACTATGACTACGACAACTTCACTGACGATGGCATGATTGATTTAAATGTCACAGTGGACTGCCCTGACTCACACCTGCACGGCTCCCAAATCTTCCTGCCCATAGTGTACTACTTCATATTCTTCACAGGCCTTCTGGGCAACCTCTTTGTGATCACAGTGGTGGGCAGCAAAGGTAAGACAGGTGGGCGTCTGGTGGACACGTTTGTGATCAACCTGGCCCTGGCTGATCTCGTCTTTGTCCTCACACTGCCTCTGTGGGCCATCTCTGCCAGCCAGGGAGGTCAGTGGGACTTTGGGCTCGCTGGAGACCTGCTGTGTAAACTGAGCAGCTACATCATAGCTGTGAACCGCTTCTCCAACATCTTCTTTCTCACCTGCATGAGTGTCGATCGCTACCTGGCTGTGGTGAAGCTGATGGACTCGAGGTACATGAGGAGCAGCAAGTGCATCCGTCTCACCTGTATTGGAGTTTGGTTGAGCTCCCTGGTGCTCGGCATCCCATCCCTGGGGTACCGCAGAGTGGAGCCATCCGGTGATGGACTCTCCTGCGTGGAAGACAACAACTCACCATTCTTTCTTGGCCTGAGCCTCACCATGGCACTGCTCACCTTTGTCCTCCCGGTGTTGATCATCGTGCTCTGCTACGGGACCATCGTCATGCACCTGAACCAGCACTGTGCTGCAAATCCTCGAGCCGAAGCCCGCCGCAGACACTCCCTCAAGATGGTTCTCTCCATCATAGTGGCCTTTGTGGTATCCTGGCTCCCCTTCAACGTCTTCAAAGTCATCATCATCCTCTCGCAGCTCTCAGACGCTGAGCTGAGTTGTGATGCTCAGTCGTGGCAAAGAAACGGGCTCCTTGTCTCGTGCTGCCTGGCCTTCCTCAACAGCTGCGTGAATCCTGCCATCTACTTTTTCCTGGACCATCACTTCAGACGACAGGCCGGGATGTTGTACAAGACCTGCACAGGGAAGCCGAAGTTACTGCAGAGCTTCAACTCTTCAGCCTCATTCACAAATGTCGGCACTTCAGAGAGCTTCGGAACAACTGGTGGGAGAACTCACCTGCAGATCACTGAGTAGGAGGCAGTTTTTTCTTTTTTATACCTTGAAGGGAGTAAATTCAGAATTATTTTATCAACTTGTGAAAAAGTGTTATCTTGATAATGAGAGTTTGTGCACATTTCACAAAAGGAATGTTTATATGATGTAAGACCACATACATGGCAAGAAATTATTTTTTTTCATTCAGTACAAAAATGTGATTTTCTTTTGTCATACATTTCCTTTATTTTAGTTTACTACAAATATTGAACATGATGTGCATAACTGCGTATAGTGTCACATATAGTACAGTTGTGTATGAGTATCCACTGATATGTTTTATAGTTTGAAATTCCTATATACTTTTGCAGCATTAGTAGAGTACAATATTATTCATTTGCAGGTGTAAAATATATAATTCAGAAATGTGTAGCATAACTGATAAGTTGTATTTTTAATAGACTGATGTTACTGTGAAAAGTTTATGAATGTTGTTTATGAATGTTTTATTAAATGTTTATATTGTGATAAAATTACATCTGAAAAAATAAAAGCTGAAAAAAACTGTGTGTATTTGTAACTTGAAAGTTTTTACACTGTTGTGTTTTCCATTTATTTTATTGATCTAAAAAAGAATCAAATAAGAATGATCTGTCAAAACACTGTTTAATCAAGGATTACAGAATTTAAGTTCATGATTTAATTGTGCTATAATAATATAATAATATACTGGGCTTCCATAGGACTGCCCATCCAACTTCTGGCAGATGTCATAAATAATTTTAATATAAAAGGGACATCACACCTCAAAAGTTTAGAACAAGGTTTTCAATAAATAGGATTCAGAATAGAATTAAAATATTTAGTAAATTAAAATTTGAGTTATTGCATTCATACAATAAGTGTTGTAGTTCCAGATCATGCACGGCCAAGTCAATATTTAAATAATATTATAAAAAGAGCAAGTTTAGTCAAGTTTAGGGAGATCTAGAGAGAAAAGAAAAGCATGTTGATGCTTGGCAGCATTTTTTAACTCAATTCTGTCATCATTCCTTGTTGCCTGTAAATAGCACTTTCAGGGCTGAAAAGAAAGAAAATTATTTTCTATGCTGTCTGTTATGAAGCAAATTAGCTGTTAGGATGCATTTCTGTAATTTCAAATAATACAATACAGGGTAATTTGCATGCTGTTCTCCCTACTACAGTGCCTTCTTTTAATTTTACTTAATGCTGATGTAAAGGTGCCTTGCATTATCAAGTCATTTTAAGTCTTTCAGCAATAATTCACAGTTTTTGCAAAATTGCTCAATATGAGTGCAATAATGTTCAATGTTTGGTGGATTAATGTAAAAATAATACCAGCATTGGCTATTCAAAGGATATTGTTTTTGTCTAAAAATGTATTTGAATTGATTAGAATAAGATAATACACTACAAAGAGGTTTGTAGTTTTGGGGGGTTTTTTTGGTTCATTTTTTTTATTTTATGAACAACACATTGGTGGTCTTTGCTTTCTGTAACTCTGGCTGCAAGATCACGATTGACTTGACTTCTCAGGTTTTATCTTGTCATTTATCAGTAACTGTTTTGCTCCATGCGCTGTGTGTGTGGTTTTACTGATGCTTTGATCATCATCTTTTTGGCATCACAAAGTGCAAACAATAAATACACTCTGAAAAATGCCTGTAAAATTCCAAGAGAGGTGTGAAATATGTGGTCATTTCTGATTTCTCACTTTCATGCCTGAGTTTTGCAAAAGAAATCAGGGACAGCAAAAAAGACCGTGGGAGACAAGTCACACTTAGGAGACGCTTAACTGGCAACTTAAGAACAGGAAACAAAAGCTGATTGAAGCTTGACGAAAAGATTACATTCTCACAGGTTATCAAAATGTTCCTTAAAATATCAAAAGGGGCTCCATGGCAGTAATTCTGGATGAGTTTTAACTACAAAAAAAAAAAAAATTAACAAAAGCTTACCACAATAAAAATAAGAAAACAACAGCTTAGCTGTGATATCTATGATGTTCCCTGACGAGAAGACAAAATGCAAAACATTTGTATGTGAACAAACTTTTTTCATTATCTTGACAAGAACTTCTTTAATGTCTGACAACAAAGTAAAGTCACTCGGGCATGAAGCTCGACTAAACGCTAAGTTCTGAGAAATCAGGGGCATTCAGTTGCATGTTAGCAGCGTATGTGAAAGTTCAAATGTTCATGTGTGCCCATTTCTGTTTCAGTTGCGTATGAGTAGTTTCAAACATAAAAACCATGCTTGTTAAAGCTGCCAGGCTGTGGGTTCAAGGGGTCAGGAATTTCCCCTATCCTGCTTGAAAAAACAAATTGTGTCAGAGACACAGTGACCAGCTTTGGTCACAACACTGTTTCAGTACTATCACAAATAATTCTAATGTGTTTGATGTCATGTGTATTGTGTTATGTTTATGCATGTACCTTTGTTGTGTTTGAGCAAAGCCAAAGAAAGAATTCCACTGAGGTGGAATCTAATCTAATAAACAGTTGTAGTGTAACTGATGTATATTAGGTATGATTACACATCAGTGGAAATCTCTATTTGGCTTTGCTTAAGCACAACCATACATACATACATACATACATATATATATGTTTGTATATATATTTATTTTATTTATTTCAAAGAACGTGCATGCATCTATTCTTGCATAATAGACAAGAGTGCATTTTTAAGATGAATTATATGTACATTAAAAGCTTGAATATATATATATATATATATATACACATACATACATACATACATACATACATACATGTGTAAGTGTGTGCGTGCGCATGTGCGTGCTTCAGTATAGAAACACGTTCATTTTTACAAGTTGAAATAAATGCATCATAGATAGTTTAACAAAATCTGTTTCTAGATTTGTCATGGGTTTTTTTTCATGTAAAAAGTGTACTTTATTAGCATTGTTGAGGGTTTTTGTGCATTCATCGCACATTTGAACATGTTAATAGTTTGCCTTTTAACTTGAGAACAGAGCATTTCACAAGCATCTCATTTAAACACACACACATTGGCAGAAACCAATGCCAGGTGCTTGCAGCTTTGAGGTTTAGTGAATACTCAACGACCCTTCGTCATGCAGTTACTTGGGTCCAAGGTTCAAACCACCAACCCTGCAGGAACGGTCATCAGCAGCTCAGTTTTGTTAACTGAATAGTTGTGTCACGAAGATCTAATACTAAAATGACAACAGATGCAGATTCATGTTTGTTTTTAGGCTAATTGATTTTTAGGTGTAACACTGATAGGTTTTTAAATCTATGAGTTCAGAAGGTAACTGTTGAGGCTCGAGTGTCCTGTGGCAGATATTTCCATAAATGTAGACATGATAGCAGTGTTAAAAGTCAAGATGATTAAAACAAGCAATTGAAAAAGAAAAGTTACAGTAGCTAATGAAAGTTTAAATTGAGACCGTTTAACATAGTTAATCACATGTAGGCCCAACAGTCAGTTTAGAATAAAAACTCTTTGGTGACTGTGCCACTCTGGTACACACAAAATGAAAGGTGTGACCTTGGCACTGAGCCGTATCTGTGTTTTCAAGTGGGCGAGCTTTCAGTTGGTTTCTGTTTCTGCTCATTTTGAGGTGACAAACAGATTATGTTCTCACAGCTCTGTTGATGCTGTCTCTTGTCGTCAGCCTCTCATTACAAAACTCAAAAACTAAATCAGCCATGCTGAACTTGCTTTCAACTTGTCAAATGATTAACTGCAAAATTACAAATGTTACAATGACAGTTAAATAACAGAAGTGTATTTAATGCCATGTGCTCAGCTGGAGCTGGAGTTGATGTTAAATTGTTACACCGACATCAGATACTTATTTCAGTCTTCAGCCAGTAGTTTCTGTATGAAGAAAAGAAAGACCAATTATTCTTCTTACAAATGAAAAGGTTAAACTCATAAGCAATAAAAACCCATATTCAATTTAAGACACAGATGGGTCAGGTATGATTATAGATAATGGTGGCTGATATTAGCTAACCTTGGCCATCTTTATGACTGATAATATTCTGACAGTTTGTCAGTGTAATGACTCTTCTACTTGTGCTGTTACATGTTTTAGCTTTTGTTACTTTCCTTGTCACTTATTTCAGGGTTTTATGGGTTGCATTACATTTTTTTTTTTTCATTATTTTTTAACTTGTTAACGCTGTTGGAGTTGTTGGAGTTAAGTAAAAAATAATCTGTGAAAATAAATTCCATGCATCACTACCACATTCATAGGCTATCATAGGTACTTTTTCCCAGTTCAAATATAACTTACCCACAGTCAGATAGATTACATCAATGGTATGAAAAAAGGCACTTTGCAAATATTGGTGATAACTTACTTGTTTCAACTTTGCCCAGCTTTAAGTGAATTTAAAGATAGAGTAGCATGGCACAGCGGAGGGTACATATCACATTTTCACTGTTACACCACCGACATGCAGAGCGTTCACACAGCTATCATGCTCACGCTGCAACTCTCAGGTCAGATGATAGACTGTGGTTTCTTTGTTCCTATAAGTCAGTTCAAGACTCCATCATTTGGTCTGTAGGCTACCGAGATGGCTCACTGAGAACATCTCTAGTTGAGTACATATAAAACGATGACTTTTGAATGGAGAACCCCCAAAAAACAGTTCCCGCCTGCAAAGCATATTAAAAAAATCATGGTTTCAGACTTATTCAGGACAACTAACTGTCTGGAAAATAAAACCACTGAGACAGATGTGGTTTTATGCTGTTGTGTATGACAAGAGTAAAGGAAGTACTGATTAAAAATAAAAAACAGATGTTGTTTATCACTAAATCATACTTTTTATGAAAAAAACAGCAACACTAAAATGTATTGTTTTCAAACACATATTTTGTCAGTATTTCCCATATTGAACAAGAATATTTCATCGACACTTATAGGCTACACTAAAGTATAGCCTATAAAATAGATGTGTAGTACATGGCACAAGTACAATTTGAACTAAAATTATGTGAAATGTGAAAAATTAAATCTGGTTGAACAGCACAAGTTAGGTGTTACCAAGAAGTCTATATCAGGTCAGTTTTAGTTTTACCAACTGGATGAGTTAATGGCTAAAGGTCAGAAGCCCATAAAAGAAGGAGCTATTATGTAATATCAGACTTAACACATTTAGATGAAATGGACAACAATTAAACTAAAATAAGTTTTTTTTTCTGATAAAATACTAGAATGTTTTAGGCAACCAGGTGTCATAAAATCATTGCTTATACTGTTGTGTACCTCCCATCCTGTAATGTTACAGATCAACTGTCTGCCAGCCACAACAGTTCATAATTAGCCATCAGTGTTACAGACACACAAGCACACACGCGTCCGTTGTAGATCAAGGAAACAGGCAGTAAAAGAACAGGGGAAGCATGGTACAAAAGTTGGACAATCTTTTTTAATTAATAGTTAGATTACATTAATGAGTTAATTGATTAATGTCTGAACTGATAATTAATAATAATTAATAATTTAACCATAATAAAACCCAAACAGACATCACTGTCCCCTTTTATCTTACCAGCTGTCCCATTTTATCTGAACAGGGGTAAAATAATGGTTTGAAGGTGCAAAGTGTCTAAATTATTTAAATTGCCAACATATATTCTTTATAGAAATATAATAGAGACACATGGTCAGCTCTATAAGTTGCTCAACATTTAAGGTTGTCCTCAATGTTTTTGGTGGTTTTCTTGGTAATTTCCACACAAAAAAGGCCAAAATAAGGCTACCTGACTTCAAACTATGTATTTAACATACAGTGGATTTTTGTTATTATTGTTCATTATTTTATTTTCTTATCTACTGATGGCTTTGCAATAACAGTGAGTTTAAAACACCACCATTTTAAGACAACCATGCAGCATGTAGGCCTTATAGTAGCTAACTGCATTAGATATTTGTTGATTTTTTGTTTTGTTTTCACAAAATTTATTTGAACAATTAAGAACATTCCAATATCTCATAGGAGAATCAGTATTGCAGTCTTTAAACTGTATATTCTGATTCAACAAAAACAGCAAGGCTAGTAATAAAATAAAACTACATTAAAAGAAAAAGAGCACATACGTAAATTAACTTAATACATAATAATAAATCTGTAATTAAGTCAAGGCATCTTTACATTGTGTCAAATACATAAAAGTGTTTCATAAGTCATTCACAATATGAGAACCCACCCAAATTCCCACATTATGTTAAGTGATAACAGAGCACACCAAATGTCTAAACAATCTACACCAAAGTCTTCCGTAGTGAAATCGGTGTTCACAGCAAAATGAGATGTTTTGGTACATGACTGATCACGTGGTTTACATAATTAAAGATCTACATGACGCACTGCTGCCCTCTAGTGGCTCAAACAAACGAGTATGATGGCAATTTTAGGCCACTTTTACAAACATTGTTCTCATAAGTTATAAGAAAAATAACGCTGAACGCAATGGGGATATAATAACGTGGTTCTGACGTGAAAAACGGTTTAAAAAACCCTAAAACGGTGTTTACTGTCGGTAAACCGCCCACACAGTACCAGAGAAGTGGATGACCTGTGCGGCGTTCAAGAAACCCATTTTTAGCTCGTGATTTCCACAACTATTGTGGTAAATATAACTAGGAGCTCTTTCAAGGGCCACTAGATAACAGTAATAGCACATTTATTCATCGACGGATTGTTTTACACTTTGTCTGTTGTTTGATTTTAGCAAAAAAAAAAAAGAGACATCTGCAGCATTTCCAACAGAGTGAAGGAATCGAAAAATGACATGAGCTTTGAATAAAAACCCTTTAAGAGTTCATTAAACATATTGACTTGTACTGGTCGTTTTTGATTTGAATTTGATGCACATAGTCATACATACGTCGTGTATCGGAAACGCGGTTACCATGGTAAAAACGTTATGCTGTTAGCTCGCTCATTTTTTCGACAGCACGTGAAGGCACCACAGCATTGCTTTGCTTTACTGTGCTCAGAAGTAGCTCTCCAACTTAAAAAAAAGTTAGGATTTGGGAGTAAAGCGTTATTTTAGTGTTTGAGCTGTAACGTATCCACTCTTTTAGACTGCAGGGACACAACTTGATGACTCAGTAGTGTTTTCGCACGCTATTTTGCCACTAAAATAGAAATAAACTGAGAGCTCAAATCTGGGAGACCGATGGAGCGCAGTTTGTATGGATACAGATGAGGCACGATGCTAGCTGGCTAACTAGCTCCAGAGGTAAGAGCCAAAGCGATGAACGTTTGCTTTTACGTGACGTTTTGTTTTACAAACTGTATGCATGCACGCAATGCGATACCCACTAATGCCATTGAACTCGCTGTTCATTTGAAAAAAAGTATTTGGGAGCGTGTTGTTAAATGTTTGGGGAAAGTTCACAAGTAAAGCGAGTTTGTACACTTTGAGAAACTCTCGACAGCCAAGGCCCAGCAGCTTTATCAAGCTGAGTTAGCCAGAGGATGAAATGGATGCCCGTATATCTTTATTACTATTTTTATTTTATACTACAGGAGTTTTCCATAACTTTAACTTAAAATCAACTTTCGAGTTGGTCTTGTTGGAGTTTTGTCATGGTTGTTGTATCATTTGACTTTATTGTGTAAATGTACTTGAATTTACATAGGTACAAAGGTAGATTAGATTTGTATATATTTTTATGTCATTTTCAGGTAACATTTTTTATGCATTTCCCCATGAGCTTTAAGTTAAACACAGAGATAAACATCTGACACAGATTATTTTTTTTGTAATTACTGTATTAATTCTAATTAATTTCAATCTTATCACTTTTTTCCTATAGTAAGTTAAGCCTGGTGTTCATGAACAGTCAGTGGTATTTTTATGAATGTGCCAGTTCTGTGTAAAAGAGAACCAAAGCTCAAAGTACCATAACCTGTAAACAGAAAAAAAAAAAAAAAAAAAAGATATGTTACTGCACTGACCAGCAGAGAAGTTATAAATTAGCAACATCCTCTTTTAACATAAACACACAGCAGTCTACTGAAAACATAACAGTGAGGAACAATGAGACTCAACTTGCAGGGGTATATGCTGTCTTGCCTGCATTCACATTCAGTATTATTAGGAGGTAACAGTCTAATAGTATATTTACCCAATGAAGTTTTAATCTGTATAAAGGTTTTCCTCAGAGCAGTATTCCCATTAGTTGTCATTTTCACTGTGTGCTGCATTCCTGAGCATTGACCAGGGGGCAAGAGGAGAGAGGTGGCTTAACCCCCGAAACCTCAGCGACCTACCGGTGAGGCAGTCATCACAAACTCAAGCTATGCAGCCAAACTTGTTAAAACAAAAAAAATCTTTGTTTTTAATTCTAGCGGAGAGCCGAAAGTTTGTCAGAGATATGTCATATTAACCCTTTGAAACCTGAGCAGTTTGGTTTGATTTCTTTGGGAAGACTGCCGTGAGCAACTTTACGACACATGGCCCAAAAAATAAACAAAGACAAGACAAAAAGAAATTAGTAAAAAGTTACAAGAAAAAAAAAACAAAATCACGCAAGAAAATGGCCCAAAAAACATGCAGAACATTAACAAAAATAAAAGATGTTTTTTTCCCTGTAGCATAATTTTAAATATATAATCAGAATGATTATGAATGTATTTTTGTGGACATTTTGATAATTTTCTAATCATTGTCCCTCCTCCTTTAACACACATTTTTAGCTCATTTTCTTTGTCGCCTTTTACTTTTTTTTTTTTTGCAATTTGTGACGCATTTCTAGCCAAGCTGGTCATTGCTTTTTCCCCCCATGTTTTTGAAAGAAATCTAACAAATTTGTTAAGTTTCAAAGGGATAAATAGCTTGTGGGGAGAAAATTTATGTCACACCAGGTTTTAAAGGGTTAAACTTTGGAAAAATTAGATGCACAAAACATCTAGAAAATGTCAATTTGATGTAATGTAAAATATTAAAAACATAAGACTCTGGGTTTCAATATTTCACTCACTGTAAACATCATATAGCTTCAATGAACAGGTTGAACAAGCTGATACAGAATAAATAAACAGTTTGCTATCAGACAATGGGAAACAAATAGATTTTTCCATTTTAGAAGCTACTTAAGAAGAGCTTTAGGTCTAAATGTCTGTCTGTGTGTGTAATCGTGTTGATGTGTTTAAGCTTGTTCACTCAGCCACAGTCTCTGGGCTTGGCCACGGTTTAGAATAGACCTTGATTTAAATGGGTGTGCACAAACTTCTAATTCAGTAATCCACATCAGAGACACCACTTCTGCACGCTTGCTCATTTCAGATACACGTGGTATTTTTTTTCACATCTTTATTATAGTCAATTAGAGCCTTTAGGCAACATAAAACTTAAAGCTGGCTGCAGGCGGAGAGAGGTGGTGGGTGGGGACCCAGCAGCTCGGCTTTGTTTGCCTTTTAAAGCTTTATGATTTGTAGTACATTAGTGTAACTAATGTAATGGAGCACATTTTTATGACAGCCATCCTTAATTTAAGCATCATTGCAGTGGAATGATAGCAGATTGTAGCAGAGCCACGCTGCAAAATATTGAGGGAAAATGTGTGTCCGCTGGCAGCTGATGGCTGTACACACTGGCAGCGGTAGTCTAGCCGTACACTTATAAAGGGGCTCAAGAACATTTAAAGAATTTGTTTTGCCAGCTGCTGTGTTGCCTACACAAAGCTCTCTCTCTGTCTCTTGGGGACCTCTGGTTTATATAAACTACCCATGACATCTACCAACTGGCTACTTAAACACAGGACGAGTGTCTGTGTTGTGCAGGCGTGTAGAGGGAAGTTGTAGTCTTCACATCAATCATGATGGACTTAACTGCGCAGTTGTTATGATCAAAGTTATTTCCTCGCAGCTCTGAAGGGTCATTAATACAATACTGTTAGCATCAGTGTTGTTATAACCTCTTAACTTTAGTTTCCCATGAACGGAAGAGATTGTTGTTCATTTACATAACAGCACTTCCTTTATATCTGATTGTAGATTTTAGGTTATCAAGCTGCTTGGTATGCTGCCTGTTTACACAAGACGCTGCTACTCTTTTATTCTGTTAACTATACAGGCGCTGGCAGTTTGTAGTTGTTTCCTAACGCACTTAGTTACCAGTTTATAAGGTACACTGAGCTAAAAGTAGTGTTGTCAAACACAACAGTCCTGAATTAAATGCTGCCTTCATGAAGGTTATTGTTTTAGAGAGTTGCTGATTCAACCCATAGTCATTTTAGAGGATGTAGTTTGTGGTGGTATTGAACTATATTGCTGCAGACAGGTGTTTCTATTATGTAGCCCTTCTCACTGATTTAAATGTGGAGGGCAAAATATTTTAAACAAAAATCATATGTTAGAATAGAAATTATAGCCTGACCGATGACACGGTTACTGAAGCAGACACAGATATTGGTATCTGAGAGTTCAAAAAAAATCTGAAAATGACATATTGGCCAATATTATTTAGGGGTGGGAATCACCAAAGGCCCCACGATACGATATTATCACAATACTTGAGTCACACTATACTATTATTTAGATAATGCCAAGTCTTGGTATTCCATTAGCATACATTGTGATATATTGTCGTGATCTGTTACCTTTTATCAACCGCAAATCATGTCCCCAAAGGAAAACTTTGTCAACATGTGTTTTATCCTAGATAGTTCCCAGTCTTTTCATTTCACTTCAAGCATTTTCATTGCAGCAAATTGTATCTAGTGGACTGAAAAAGCAGTTGGTTGTACTATTCTAATAGGCTACCAAAAGTTTAATTCATATTTATAATATTGATCATTTATACCTTTAAAAATCAGATGCTAGTCGTCCATGTATTGGCACAGTATTGCCAGTATTGCAATACTATGCCTTATTAAAGTTCCCTTAAATCATTTTAAAAAAATATTTGTGAGCAAGAAATGTACAGAACATGAAAAACTTTCTATCATTTCTGCTGGAAAAACAATGTAGCGGTGACGCATACCAAAACATGTCTTTGGTATTTCTGTCCTTCAATTATTTGTCATTTATTGGCTAACATATACGCAGATTGTGATCAGTCTATGAACCTGCATAATTTACTGTTTGAGCTTTAACGGAGGTGGTGTGCCATGGCTAGTGTTTTGCTGTAGGATCACAATCCCGCCTATGTTGTCAACCTGTCATTGATCTGTGATAAGCCAATATTGGACCATATAATTGGCCAGCTAAAGTATATACAATAAGCACAGCACACTGCAGGAAATCAGATATGATATTTCACTACATTGTCCAGCGTGAAGGCACCCGTGTTGTGCACCTGGTTGTGTTCACACTGTGAAACCTAAATGTAGAAGTCACTGAACCAAATATCTGCTGCTTTTGTCACCCTGGCCGCCGTGCTCTCGGTGCCATGTCATTTGAGATCTGATTCTTGAGTGTCTGGGAATTGCTGGACCTTTTTCTTAGCGTGTCTGAGCACCGACATTCCTGGAAAGCCAAAATGAACACTGAGATTCAGAATGAATGTAAGCCATGCAGTTAGAGAGCAGGTGCTGCATCTGGGTCTGTAAATCATGAGGACTATCCCTCCAGCATGTGTTTCCCTCTTTTTAGTGGAGGCAAAAATGTCAGGCCACAAAAGGGCCTCTGCACTGATAGCCTGGAAGTTAGAAGAGGAGTGGTGACATTTAGAAGGCTTTTGCAAAGTAAATTAGTTCGTTTGTAATTGATTTTCCATTTTTATAGGCTCTTTGAACATCCAGGAGATGGCAGTAGAAATGCATTGACCGGATATTTGACCTTTGTACAGTGCAGCTGAACTGTGACACACAGATGAGGGGAGTCAGTGAGTCATCAGCAGTCAGTTATCAAGTCATCAAGTAATCTATTACTATGTCCCACAAACATGGACAAAAATATTTTTCGACAAAGTTAGAAACTGTTGAACAAGACTCCTTGACTGTAAAAAAAAAAATTACTACTAACACAATGAAACAGATTAGGAGGACTGCGGCAAAAAATGATCAAATAAAATAAATTCAATAAAATGAATTCATATCCATATTGGAAGATGATGTATTTAAATTGTTTGGGCCAAAAAAAAAGTTTACAACCTCAAGAAATTCAGTTTACTAACATACAACGTAAAGAAAAGCAGAAAAAAAAAATCATATTTGAGAAGCTGCGATTGGAAAATGTTTGCATTTTTTACCTAAAAAAATTACTTCAATTACACAAATAATAAGGTGCAAAAATTGCAGCCAGTTATCTTCCTTAAATCGACAAATAGATTACTTCACAAATCATTTCAGCTCTAAAATGGACATTATACTAAGGGGCTATTGCTCATACAGTGCGTTAGACTTTATTGTAATAGTGCTTTTGTAACGGGACACACGTTTCGCTCAGGTTGCCACCACCCATCTATTAGGACACTGATAAGAGGGTAAAGCGAGGTGTAATTTCTCAGTATCTTTGTCATTGTTGTTGACACAGTTTCAAACTCAGACGGGAGCGCTGAGTTATATGATACTGACTCAAGTGTTCAGCCCTCCGTATGTGGCCACTCCTCTACAGCAGGCAGCGCTTGCTTAGTGGGCGAGTCTCTCATTCCTGTCCAGACTTTACACAGCTCAGGTTTTGTGCATTTCTATTCAGGTCGGGAATTCTGAGGGAACGTTTTCACTCATTGGATTCTGACAATTTTTTAAAAAAAAATTTTAAGTTCTCATCAAGTAAGTACTTATTATCCGACTGGCAGTGTTTCGTGTGCTGTGTCTTCTGTGTTTATTATTTATAATGTATTTGAATAATGTGGAATAACTGTCATTGTGTTGTATGGTTAAGTTAATCTATCATATTGAGATGTTGGTGCTGTTAGACACACAGTGTCATTGTGGTTTGATTGTTTTGTCTGAAGTGCTTACACTGACACTTGACTTGACTGAAAACTGCAGCTCGTGTTTTGTAGTTCAGCAGAGAACTATTTAGTGTTTGACAACTTCTTCCCTATTTTGAAAAGATAACACAAAAAAAGCATTCGACACAAATAAAATGTGTCCCCCAAAACATGTAATTGGAAAAAAAAATCAGTGTAACAACAGCCTATATTGTATATTTTGACAACAAGATATTGCACATCTACAGTGCATTAAACTACTTGAGTAGTTTTGGTCCCATCCTTGTTCGGAAGGGAAAGGGAGTCTGCTGGCATTTCAGGGGATTTCAGTGATTAGCACATCTTGAACACCTTGACCCGGTGAAAGGGAATCTGAAAGCTCAAAACAACCCCAAGACATTTGACTTGAATTTTAAAGAACAGTCTGTCTTTGTGTGTACGGTTAGATAAAGTTACCTACATGATAAAAGAAGTATTTCATTAGATCGTGATATTTTGGTTTTTAGTTCTGAAACAATAAGTTGATTGATCAGCTACACGACTAAAATGAAAAGAACTTTTTAAGTGATTTGTCAAGCAAAAGTGGCAAATATATTGTGATTTCAGCCTTTCAGATGTGAAGAAGTGTTGTTTTTTTCAGTGTCGTATCATTGCAAATGAAAAATCTTCACATTCGAAGTTGTGCTCTGGCAGCGCGTGATGGTTACTTTTCAATATTTTTATAAGTTTTTGTTAATGATACAAAATATCTTTAGTTGCAACCCAAGTGTGTTTATTCCTGTAGCTTTTTGATTTTATTGGTATTGAATTGATAAGCTGTGTAAGACATTCTGAGCATTAGTATAACAACAACCACTATTGTTGTGTAAAGATTTAGTCGAGTGATGGTGTTCAGAGCCGAGTGTGAAGTCAAACTTCCTCTGTGAGTAATCTGAGCTTTTCTGTTCTTTGTTGTGGTAGACGGTCCGGCCGTCCCTGTAAGGATGTCCCACGGGCAAATTAATCGCAGTGCCTCTGCACTGCGGTCATACGGCAGTGACCACTGATAATCCCGCCTGACCCACAATGGCAAAACAGTGGCATCGCAAAAGCATACTGCTGCCCTCCAGTCTCTGCCCACATAAAAGCAGTTAGCTCTTTCTGCGTGGTTGCCATTATTAGCACCGTTTGAGCTGTTTGCACAGTTAGCGGCTCTGAATGTCTAGTTGTTTGCCAAAAGCACAAGTAGCCCATGTTTACTTTTTTTTTTTATTAGCAGGAGGTTGCGTTGTTATTCGATTGTCCTGTACATAAGCTGTTTTGCCTTAATTTTGCAAACTCAGCAGCCAGTTATCTGTAATGTGGAGGAGTGAAGACTCCAGTCACTGTCATGTGTTTGGAGGATGATGGGATACCTCATATGGATCACTGATTGTCATCATGAGGCTGGACTGACTTATGATAGAAACAACGCTTGTATGTCGCTCATGACTTCACTTCATCCCGTTGTTCCTCAAAACAGTGACTGCTGGGTAGCTTCCCAGCTGAGGGGAACCTCTTTGTGTTGGTATGCAACCAGCGCCACATTCCTGTGCTATCTTGGTTAATAATCTAACTACCTAGTTTCGCAGTTTTTATTTGACACCAGCCGAATATATGGCTCATGCGTGTTGAGCCTCTTATCTGAAGGAATGAGATAATGGCGATCATATGACATCAGAGACTAACAAACAGGCAGTCACAGGAAACACCCGAGACTTGGGAACGTGTATGTGTACTCATGCTGTGGGAGACTATGACTAGACCTAACTGTAGGGTCGAGAAGGAAAGTCACACCTGAATCACTCAATCAGCAGGTCACAAGATTAGGTTATGTTAAGCTTTGGAAAGCTTGTGTTATTGCTGGGTGCCTTTAGATTTGGCTTTAGATTCTTACTAATCACTTTTAGCTTGTCTCTGTAGCCTCATGAGTAGTGAGTGAGATTATTAGTCTATTTTGTTTTTTTATTCCCCCAACCTTTGAATGGATTCCCCAAGGCTGCAGGATTAAACACTGCTGCTTTCTGAGCTTAAGCGTCACAGTTTGAATCTGTTCTGGTTTGGTGTTTTGAAGACACAAGAAAACAGTACCTTGATGAAATGACAGAAGAACAGTATTTAATGTTCAATATTGTTTGTTCACTCAAATTCAAATTTTTTGAGATGAAATTCGTGTTTCAGTGTTAGGCGTTATTTTACGCTAAAAATGTTCCAAATAGCGTATTAGAAGTGTGTCCATTTTTCTTTTGTGAAGTGATGCTAAAGTTGAAATAATACTTTACAGGAAATGGTGAGCGTCAACGTGATCTACTGAAGAACAGAAACAAGAAGTCGATCCACTGACATGGAAGGCAACGGAGAGATCAGTGACACTGACAGCGGCATTATCCTTCATTCAGGTAAAACTTTGTCTTTATTACTTTCAAATTTGAAATATGGATTAACACAATTGTCTTTTTTTTTTGCATTAAATGAAGAAATGCACATTTAGGCACTTAAATTTTTCCATGCCGAATACCGGTACACTTATTCCACTGCAAATTAACAATTACGTTTGATCATTAAGGCTATATTTTATATATTTTAAGAAATGGTCCTGGATATAACAACAGATGCAACACCATAAGTTTGATTGTTATGTCAGTGCAGTTGACTGCAACAAGGTTTGGTGTTTGGCTGCATTAAATCTCAATGCTTGGAAATCCAAATCAGTGATAATGGTTGGCCACGTGAGACCTAAAATTAGTAGAAAACAAACTGGACAGCAGATTATCCTTAGTTGGTTACCCAAATATGTCTGAGAGACACGGGGCAGCTTTATTGAATTGCATTAATTAATGTGAAAATAGAAAGGGGGTCTAAGTTGGCATTGCATCACGCTCACGCTCAGGACCCCTGTGCTGAAACTAAGTACACACATACATTTAAATTCAGTTATACATCAATCCATTTGTTACATAAACTTGTGGATTTGTCAGTACAGCTAAATTAAAATCCTGTTTGAATACAAATGATTTAAAACCAAGTTTATTTGCCTTGAAAAAATAAAACAAATAGTTCTACTTTTTTCTTTTTTTTTCTGGCACCTTAGTCCAGTCCATGGTAACCTTATCTCAGCACCTGCTTTCAAATGACCTCGAACAAAACAAAACCAAAAAATCCCATTTAGAGCTCAGTAAAAATGTACATGTCAGCATATATGTTTATGTCTAAAGAAACTAAGTTACTACACGTCTGTGTGCGAACAAAATATCAGTACGTCAAGTTATAGAAACATGCCTACATCAACAGTCATAAGGAATAATATGGTTAATTGAAGCCCAGTTATCCATCATGTGACAGATTTGTTATTCCTTCCTCCAACTGATCAACATCTTTGCTATTTCAAGTACATCTTTTATTTGCTGCCAACGACACCAATTATTTCTACCGATTCATTCTTTACTCCACAGTAGAGAACGAGTTCACCTTGACACATTTCACCTCTTTGCAGCATCATTATTGAATCCGTCAGGCGTGTGCGTCATCAAGCACTGAGCAAGATGACGTCCTTTCAGAGAATAATACAATCATAGCAGAAAACATCGAGTAAACAGCTGCTCAGTTCTCTTGGCTGCAGAGATCTCAAAGGTGTTCTCAATAAAAATAATCTTCATTCTTGAATCAACATTTGAGCGCACACACAAAATGTAATTAGGTTTAGGCAGTGATTTCAACTCGCTGAAAACAAGTGCAAGTCATTTTGTTAAAGATATCAAATGTTTAGGGAGACTAAAATCTATATGTTCCATTGTGACTAGCAGTCGATGACAGTTTAAAAAAAAGATCAAATTTAGACACTGTCTTTTTTTTACATTAATTTTTCTTTCTTGTCAAAACTTGACGCCTACGTAAACCATAATGCAACTTGGTCGGTGACAGTTCTGTCAGAGATTTGGGTTTGTCATGCTAATAGCAGCTGATGTAGCCTCCAGCCTTAAGCAGAGATGAGGAGCAGACTAAAGAGGTTTCACTTCTCATTTGCTTCTTTTTGAGATTATTCTCATTTTCAAACTTAGTCGTCAGTCTGATTCTGTGCAGCTCCCTCTGGAGCCACAAAAGGCTTCTGACAACTATACAACTAAGATCTTTAAATAGACATTAATGTAAGAAACAGTCAATCTAGTAAACCATTAGTTGATCAACAAAAAAATAATTGGCACAAATTTTGGTAATCTATTTACCATTTGTGTATTTTATTTTATTTTTTATTTTTTGTCTGAGCAAAAAAAAGCCAAATCATCTCTGGCTCCAGCTTGTCAGTAGGGAATATTTGCTGTGGTTTTTTTTTTTAGTCTTCTGTGTGATATCAAACTGGACTTTTTGGATTGCTGATCAGACAAAACAAACAGTTTGAATATGTCACCTTTGCTTTTGAAAAATTGCGATGGGCATTTTTGGCTCTTTTCTGACCACATGATTTATTGACTTAACAGGTGCAAACTCCAGTGAATATATTGTGCTTTGTATTTTGTAAGTCAATGTATATTTTGGGGTTGCCGCTGTCAACTTTATTAAAGGGAGTCACAAAGTTTGGTCACCCACATTATTCCCTCAGTCCCATATGGTAACAGAACCATAGAATCAGCAGCAAACTTTGGCAGCCCTGTTTTTGCTTCGCCCAGCAGTGTGTACTGATTAGTTGTGGCCTCTCTGACATTCCTTGTGCCTTAATTAAGCCACGTGATGTCTACCCTATACAATGAAAAAGTGTCAATCTGCAAAGAATAGGGGGATTGTCGCTCTCGAAAGAGGAATTCTTTGCCCTATTGTAATGCTGTCACACTCTTTCCTGTCCCACCTCAGATGTTTGTCAGTACCTGCAGGGATTCTGTTAATAATCTCTGAAGGTATGTGGCGCTCAATGCATTTTGCCAGAAGCCACTCCCACAGCCCTGAGACTAATCTTAATGTCATTAGTCACCAAGGCTGCAGACAGCACCAGTCAAACACTATCACATTGTTTATAGTTACGAAGATCCTGCCAGTCATTCTGCATGCCACCAAAGAAAACAACGATAAAAACAGAAGGTACGTTCTGCTGAATGTAACCATTGTGTTGTCCATAGTGACCTTGAGAACTAATCAGAAGCAGTGTAATCAAAGGGCACTTTCAGATTAAAGTACTGGTGGGCATAGTATTAGAATGCCAGACTACTAACAAGGCATTAAACAGAGAACAATGTAAAAAAAAAAAAATAATAATAATTGTAAATTAAAGATCACCATCAACAAGAAGGAAATGGAATATCAGGGATTCAAAAAAAAAAAAAAACGCAAAAAATGTAAAAGTAATTTTATTACTCAAACACAATATGGGACATATGACTGATAATCAATAAGTTCAATTGTAGCAAGATTAGTATTACATTGAGGTATAAGTAGACTAAAATTACTTTTTAGTATCATACAATGCAACCTAGCAAATGACAGTCTCTTGAATGACCACAGAGTTAAATCAACATTTCTGTGACAATGTCAACAAAAACTGAACATGATAAGCGCCATAAAAGGGAGCGTTTACTGCTTGGCTTCTGAATTGGATTACATAACTTTCAGAGAGATGTTCTCATAAAAGTGGCAACTGTCTATTTGTACTGTGTATTTATGTATTTGATTGTGTCCAAATATTTGTGACACATGCCAGTGGGACATCCATACAGGGTCTCACGTGCACTATTGTGCATACACGGCCGGACCGTCTACCACAACAAAGTACTGAAAAGCTCAGAATATCTTTGGACAGACGGTATGCACTGTGCAACAAGAAGTAAGCATAATATCAAATCAGCTAAAAGCTTGATGAAAGTAATAAGTTCAATTTGAACATTTTTCTGATTCAAAGATTTGACAGTATGTTTAGCTAGCAGACACTGGTAGCATGCTAGCTGTGTAGCAGATAGAGTGCACGCATATCAGATCATGCCTTTCTCTTTGCAGATATTCCACAGGATTGAATGGCAAAAAACACTTCTTATTTCTCATTCTGCCATTTCTGCAGTGGTGTTTTGATGCATTTCCTTACATTAAACACCAGGGGCTTACACTGTATTTGACACGGAAATATACAACAAAACTGTGTGGACATGAGGCATTAATATCTATAACTATTTGGATTTTTTGACTAAATGATACTGAAAGTAATCACTTGAAGTTTGCTTTGTTTTTGTGGATTTTTATATGCTGTGAAATGAAATGTGCTTTTGCTTTAAGTCTGGTCTTTACTTGATCATTTTTAACTTTGATTTCCACTTTACTTAACGCCCCTGACTACTGAGTAAAAACAAAATGTGCCAGTCATATAATCTCAGACTAGTTCATTTGCTTCTTCGCAGGCTCTGACAGCCCAATGACACATACAAAAGATGTGACCACGCACACACGAGCCATGAAGCTCAAACACCAGGATCTCCAGAACCGGCTGGAGATCTGCCTGCTGGAGCTGAAGAAACTCTGCATCCGAGAAGCTGTAAGTAAAAGTCATCCACGAATCAACAGGCCAACAGATTAAAAACTAACTGCATTAAAAAATTACATTAAAGCTTTGAATGTCTTCATCACCCTAAAAAACAAAAGCCTCGAACAGAATCCTCAGTTTTAATTATGTAATTCAGCGGGATAAATCAGGTCATCATATTTTAATTAAATCTTTCTTTAATAAGTAAATGTAATTTATTGTGCTGTTACACTGTTGTAAGACTACCCTGTTACTAAAGATATGTGCCTCTAATACTAAAAATGGTACTGCAGGCTGATCGTTATCTCCAACTGCAGAAATATCGAGTTTGAACTGAATGAATAGACATGCAAAAAAAAAAACCCAAAAAAACCAACTGTAAGCAGCATTTGAATGTTGATTTAGAACTCAAACGTCAATGTTAAAAATGCGGCTGCAAAGCTTTGAACTGGTTGTGACAGCCCTAAACATGTCACAGAACAAATGAGTCACATAATCATGATAATCTGAGCTTATTAAAATCTTGATAAATGTTTCAGCAAAGTGAACCTGAAGACAATCGTTGAGTAATTAGACAGGATGATACAAAGTGTACCTGAAGTATTGCATGTGAATTGTGTGAAGTAGGTGGAGTAGTTAGTACACAATGTTTGATGACACATGTTAGTGCAGGTTAACAAAGTAACCTGTAATAGGGGACATTTCTGAAATGTGTTCAGCCATGTCTGCACTGAATGTGTACTGTAAAAGCGGCTTGGGTGGGGAAATTTTTGCAAACACATTTATATTTTGAACCAGCAGATGTCGAATTTTAGTGGCTCAAAAACACTGACTTGGAAGTCCAAAAAACTGACGCATTTTCAAATTTGTCTACATTAGCTTCAAAACGAAGTTAATGTCACAATGGTTGTGTTCAGCCACAGTCCACTGAGAGCAAACAAACAGTCTTTTAATCCTCCCGGCCTTTGTGGCGTTATTTTTTTGGCTCTTACCGCCGAGCAGAATACAAACATCGTCCCTTTCCTTTCAGACACAGAACATGCAATGTGGCTGCAGTGAGATTTTTTTTTCATGTATCATAGCCTTTGAAGAGGTATCCTGGTGGTTCAGTTGGCCAAAGCAATTTCAATGTTCCTATTACAGCCTGGATTTCAATTCAGCTCCAGCATGAGATTTCTGCCACGCGTCACTCGTCTCTTCATCTCTCTGCGCTGTGAATGATCAAATAGAGACTAGAAATTGGCACATTGAGTCACTTCGAAACTGGACACATATCCCTGTGGGAGTATCTCTGCCATGCGTCTGAGCTCCAGGGTAAAATCCCAGGACTGATCATTCTTTCCTGTTGACACTCGGGCTGGGCGCTCCTGTTGGGACATGCTCAGATGAACTAATGGGAGGCATGATGCCTCTCCCTTCTCTTAGTGACAAAAGAACAAGCTCATTGGCCGCGCTTACGTGTTTGTCTGTCTGCAAAGGTGGCTGTTTAAGAGTGACTCAAAGTCACTGTTTTTATGACTGTTCTTTAATGCAATCAGTAACCTTGTCACGCTCTGGGTTCAGTTTGGACCCGGATACTCGATGCAGTGAGAAAGTGAGACCCAAAGAATGTGTTGTGAAAGGAAATATCTGCAGAATTGTGCAACAGATTCCTCAAACCTATATGCCTCGACATGCAAAGAGAGATACTGTTACATCATTTCAAAACTTCCACAGACATGTTGAATAAACTCTGAAAAGATATGTGTCTTTAGTGAAACAACAAAAGTGAAAGGATTCATTAGTGTTTGAACAGCTGTCTTTATTTTGATTTCACTAAGCCTTAATCTGCATCTGAAAAATAAACTTATGTTCATAAACTTATGTTCTGTTGAAGTTATGTTCAAATGTTGCTTGCGCACATTAGGATTTGTGATGTTTTCTGTGTTGTTCAGGAGTTGACAGGCCGGCTGTCAGATGATTACCCCCTGCTGCCAGGAGAGAAGCCTCCGCAGATTCGCAGACGTGTTGGAGCTGCGTTTAAACTGGATGATCAAAGCATCCCACGAGGAGCAGAGGTACAAGCAGTATTTAGAGACAGCAAGACTGAATAATTTCATTATAAACAGTGCCAGTGTTTAAGATTCACACTGTTGTCTCTCTCTCGTCACCCTGCTATTTTAAAGGAGTCAGAACTGAGTTTGGTGGATGCTGAGTTGGCACTTCAGATGAAGATATATGAGGCAGCACGCAAGCTCTGTGAGGAGGATCACCTGAGCAAGGCTGTTAAAAAGAGCCGTTTACAGCAGTGCAAGAGAGAGGAGAAAAAACTGAAACGGCTCCAAGAGTCAGCCTTTAAGCTGCGACTGGAGCATGGCCGATCATCACCACTCCCTGCTTTTAATATTGCACAACATGGTGAGAGACACCCAGCAAGACCACAAGATAATAAGAGTTAATAATTCCTTATCGATCAGTCCTTGGCTTTTCATAGATTTCATAGATATTGTTTGATACCTCACATGTGAATCAAAGTGTTCTCTGTTTTTGTAGATCTGGGAACATCTGATGACAGCTCTCTGTCTGATTCTGTCGTACAAGATGAAGGTAAGGCTAATCTTTACCTAATTTCTACAAGTTTTTTTTTTAACCTGGTGTTAATAAGAGTTAGAGCAAGCCCAGCTTTATTTAGTTCAAAGGGTAGACGGTGTTTGCAGATTAGGAGATCACTGTCTGTAGGTACAGATACACTTTATAATTGACTTTTTTTTCTAGAGGTGACAAGTCAGTCGTCACAGCTGTCCTCGGGACTCCCATATCCAGGAGAGACTGATCCTCCCCCGCCTCCCATTGCGTCTGCACAGACCTTCATAAACGGCTCCTACATGTCTCCATCTGTGGCCCCTCAGACCCTGCCACTGACCCCAAGCCAGTCCCCCCACCCGAGCCTTGACTCTACGATGAGTTTTAACTCAAACCCCGATTGTGACCTTCCCCCCATCCAACACTCTCCATGGACAGAGTCTAGTCTCGACCAACCTTACCAGAAAAGCAGGAAGTCACGCTCCTCCAGCAAGACAAGGTAACGCAGACTATCCATCACGGCTCTGTTCCTGCTCAGCCACTTTTTTAGGATCAGATAGAACAAAATACGGTACTAAGATTGTAGTAAGCTCTGTGAAATACAGATTTTAGTGGCTACTAGTAGCATGAGCAAGCTTGTGGTCCTGGTTGGATTCTTTGGAAAGGCTGGGAAAAAAAACAAGTTGATGGAAGTGAAAAATAATAGCTTTTTAATTCCTTTAACAAACCATTGTGCACCATTTCAAAAGTTTTATTAAGTAGACTTAAGCAATGGTCATAAATGTGCAACACTGCCATCTGCTTTTGCTCTGGTGCTACAACAGTCAATGAGGAGAACACAGAGCTATAAATACTCCTGATTTAGAGGACACCTTGACACAGAGGCTTTATTGCCCAGTAGTCAGTTGCTGTAATAAAAACTCCAGCCTGTGATGATGTATTCTTCTCTGTCGCTGTAATGAATTAATGTTGACATAAAGTCATTAATGATCTCAGCCACAGTATGTCAGAGGCAATACAGTAATAATTCTTTGAAAATGTTAAAACCCTTTGTACTCAACTTCATTTGTTTATCTAGCTTCACATTTTTAAATATTTCTGCTGTTGATGTGTCCCATCATTATCAGAGACTGGATATTTTTTCTAAGTAGATTAGATTTTTAAAAAATACATAAACACCAACAGTGAAACAAGATAAATCACATTTCCTGTTTTTTGTGTATTCAGCAGTCCCGCCAAGAGTGAAGTGTTGCCACCATTCGAGGCTTGCTTTGCCTCCCATCTGAAGCTGTGCCGCTCCCAGTCAAGCAGCATGCCTTCCACACCAGAGATGCGTGTGCACAGACAACTTTCCCTCCGGTAGCTGCACCTCAGATACATCTACAGTACTGTGCATCTGCAGCACGCCTTTGTTGAGCCTTTGATCAACTCAGTTACCTATACACATTTAGTTATTTCTTAAAAACTGGGCATTGTGAAATGTACATATTAAAAGTAGCCATAATTCTTGTGTGATTTTTGCAGGATATCCAACCCTGAGACTTCAGGTGAAAGGGACCGGGGACGCACCAGAGGTCCAAGGAGACGGTTGACAGAATACGCAATAACCTTACCAGAGACTCCTCCCCCCACGGTGAACTATGGAAACCCTGTTAACTCTGAGGACAGCAACTCTGAACACTCGTCTACATCTTACAACAGCTCACCGTCTCAGGAGTTGCCCTCTGATTTGCCCAAACAGTATCAGTCTGCATTCCCGCACTCTAGCCCAGTTGGCAGTTATAGACCTCAAGCCTTCTCACGCTCTGGCTTCTACCATAATCCCAGGCACCAGTCCAGCCCCAGCTTCCACAAAACCTATTACAATGAAGAAGTGGTCTACAAACCAGAGCTGGACTTGGCACGGAGCTATTACGCCCCGCAGGCTCCCTGTCCTCCCAACAGATATGAGTATTACTATAAAGATGCTGCTGTGCCCCACCAGAGACCACAGAGGCCTTTGCCTCCTGATGTCAAACACGCCCCTTCCCCGGCGCAGTGGGACCATCCACACTACCGCTCCGGAGGTCTCACACAACAGGTGGTGACTGAACAGCTCAAATCATGGCACCGGCGCAGTCAGCAGCTCAAAGCACCCAGGTCTCGCTCACTTGACAGACAGGGAGCAGTCAGAGTTAAAAACATGACGCTGCGGGAGGTGACCTGCCACCAAAATCAGAAGTACCATGAACAGGTAAGCAGACAGAAGTGCTATCTGTCTAACAGTCTGTCAGTCGACATCACCAACAGTGTGTCAATGACAAGTGCTGTTTAGTAAGTAATTAGTAGAGTACGATACATGATAGATTTTCTCATCACATTTTCCCAATCTACCTACTCAAGTAACTTTTTTAATGAGTGGAATAGCACAGCTGTAAGACTGGCTGGAAAAGGAAAGAAATTTAGAGTTTTTTCATTTTTAGACCAGGGGATGCCCAAACCTTTTCCCTCAGAGGGCCATAACTGAAACTTAATGGTGGGCCACAGGCCAAAAGCAAACGCCTGATGAGTTGCTTTGATAAGATGCAAAATGGCACTAGGATTCCAAGTTTCCTTAATTAAAAAGCCCTTTGCCTCTACATTTTTTCCTTACCTCACTCGAGCCAAACCAACTTTGTCACTCTGTACTTACATTATGAAATATTATTTATAATAGGGATCATACATATTTAAAAAGCTTTTTTTTTTTTTTACCAAAAAATGAATGAAACAGTCATTTATATATAATTTTAAAAATGAATGTGATTTATTTTTCACTATAAATATCTAGCAGGCCAAATTGAGGCTCATGGTGGGCCAACTTTGGCCCGCATGCCTCAGATTAGGCAGCCCTGATGCGGAAATTGTTTGAAAAGATTTCTGCACACTTACATCTATGCAGTGTTTCACTTTCTCTTACTTTATTATAAAGTGGAACGCTGCATAGATGTAAGTGTTGGGGAATGTTTTCTAGCAGTTGTAAGTCATTGATGTTTCCGGCAACTTCCTAAGACTATGGGGGATGGAGAAGTGGTCGTCACGCATAAGATATAGACACTGAAGCAGCGACACATTTGGTACAAACACTGAAGAAACAATACATCTCTGCTTGAAGGCAGTAATAGAAAAGACCAAAATTCAGCCCTCATTTTTCTTGTCTCATTTCATTATAGAAGAGATATTTTCTATGTTAAAGAGAAGTTTTTCCAATTGTAAAGCAGACACTGGTGTTTTCAACTACTTTTGGTAGATGTGAAAAGGACATTTTATATTTGAAGTTTATATTCAGGATACATACAGCAAATTTTATGCAATGGGAAATTTGATTTTAAAGTGAAGAAGGCATTAACTATTGCAGCTGCTGAAGATTTCCTGTTAACATACTTTATAAAATGCAATTTCATCTCTAGGTCATTGAGGAAGTCTAACTGGATACAGCAGGAATGCTTTTGATGTTTGTGGGGGTTTTTGTTTGTTTTTTTTTTTTGACAGTAAAGGCAAAATGCTGAATATATCACTGAAAGGGAAGAATTGCATTTGTCATTTTTATTCACTTACATTAAATATAAGTCATGTAGGATGTAGACCTAAAGTCCTAAACAGTCAGTAATCACTGCAGAATATAAATGACAAACTCAAGATGCTACAAGAGACAGTAAATAGACCCCCAAACTTGAGTCTTTATAGTATGATTTGTAATAAGCTGCAGATACAATGGCATACTAGCAAATTAAATGTCTCATTGTTTGTATTATCACATCTTAATGATGGTTTTGTTTTTCTTGTCCAAACTTTCAGGTTGTCCAAAGAAGGGCTCTTCATAGAGCTGTGGATGACACCCAAGGGCACTGGGTTGTAGATGATGGCTCTCACTTTGTAAGTCAAGTGTAAATCGAAGCCGCAAACTGAACATTTGAACTCAGATGCTGCAAATGTATTCATTCCCAATTAACCAAAGTGAAGTGGGAAAAAAATCAAGTCGAATTAACAGTTTACTCCCATTTATAAAAACAACACTGTTTTTATGATTCCTGTTAACATAGCTGCCTGTATTTGAGCATATAGAAGGAGGATGAAAATACTTAGAACATTTGGCAATATAATACGATCTAGTGCAACTCTAATGCAAACTACAGCTACAACGGCTTACTATAAAGTTGAATTGAACACCTGTCTGGCACAGTCACGGTAAAGTTTGTTGCAGAGCAGTTTTATTGGGTTTAGAGCACATATGTAAAGTGTATCTGTTGTTTTTGTCCACTCTCTTTATGTCTCAGTTACAAATTAAGCATTGAACTGAATGCTTGTCACTGTTTTAAACTGTGTTCCAACAATATTGCACATTGTAGTGAGTCTATGAGAAATGTGAACGTTTTTAAAGGAAGTTTTCACATGTAACTAACTTTACAGTCATAGTGAAGTTACACTCACATGGATTATGATTTATGAATGAATTATGATGATTTTGAGATAGTCACATGTAAAGTCAACAAGAAATTGCAATCATACAACATAGTGCTGTAGTAGCTATGGTTATCTGTAGCCAAAAACACTGCCAAATAATCAATTTTTTTGTGAGCATGTTCTCAAGACAGAGATGTATACTTTTTGCAGTTTGGTAGATGGAGAATAAAAGTTCTCCTTTTCATCCAGCTGTATGAAGGAAAGAAATTCATTGTAAAATAATGTATATGAGCAATATCTCTCTTTTTTTAAACTGTGTATAATGTTGCGTTAGTTGTGTCACCATGTCAGTGAACTTGAGCTGCTTGAATTTAAGATGCCAGTTCTTTCTTTTTATGTACTTTTGGAGGCAGATTTGTCTTGTTTTTATACTTAAATGTGTCTGTGACTCTGCCAGATAACTTGAATTACTAATGGACTTAATCAGCTAGTTGAAACTAGATAGTAACTTACTCACATGAGTTATAAAGTAGCAAATCTAACAAAAGCAGTCTCGATGCTTGGCAGCTATTAACGAGTTCAATTAAAATTGAAATGTACTGAGCTTTAATGAAACAGACACTAACAGTTTTGTTAGGACCAACACGATTTCTACTATGAACTGTATTCGAAACACTGCCAATATGTGATCCACAATCTCTCTATCAAACAAGTTTTTGATGGTAAATCATTTTGCAGCAAATTACTGCAGATTCACTACACACTGACTGGTCTCTCTCCCCAGTGATCTATTTATGTTTATTTATTGTGGTGTGCACCATTGGACCCATGGAGAGTCAGACTTGAAAAAAAGAAGACATGAACCTAAGTTTGCAGAATCCAGCAGCAATTAAGACTGTTTCTAGTTGTGTATATACACACACAAACACACACACACACACACACACACACATACATCTATATATATATATACATATATTTTACAATAAATATGTTACCTTGTGTGCCTCTTTTTTACTGTCTTTTTTTAATTTATCAGTTAAAGTAGTTTATGTGGACCTAATAATGATAATAATGAGTTGTATTGCTGTTGAAAAATATGTGAAAGTGTTTTCCCTGTGGAAGAAAATAAAAGAGTTATGTTTGCATAGTGTTGAGTATAATTCATTCACTTTTATACTTTTTTTTTCACAGCAGACGTTTCGATATATACCTTATGGTAATAAGACAATGAGGTGTGCAGTGAGTTGTCTTGGGGAAGTTTTTCTAACTGGCAACTTGTTTGCAGAGTTGAGGAAATGTTTGCTGTATTAGGATTGTAAACTCTACTGTAAACTTTATAACGATTAAAATTATATATTTTTATATTCAGTTATTTATGGTTAAGCACTTTTATGTAAATCAAACTGCTCCTTTTAGTGCACCACTCAGCACCTCTGACATACAGTATGCATTTTAAGTCATTTGTACCCTTTGAGACACAACACAAAAACATCAGAGCAAGGTAGTCTGTGAGGCCACACTGTTTTGTATGTCAGAGATAAATGGACCTTGATTCAGAAAAAAACATTACCATGTATGCTCTAACAGTATCCCGCTTTTTCCCCAGAAATGATTGTCAAATATGTCACAGCCATCTGTTTTCAAGAGGCTGTGAGAACAGCGGCTTTTATCCAACCCTGTATGTTTTTCTCAGTCTCTGCTTTGTTGATGCTGCTCATCCGCCTCTTTTATGGTTTTATGCCTTTACTGGGAATTATATCCCACTGTTGATCACTGTATCAAAAAAAATAACACTTAAAATATTTCCGGGTTAAAGTGCATTTCAGATAGATTTGAAGCACAAAACACTGTCATACTGTGCTGTTAGTCTCTGAAATATATTAGATTACATTTTGATATGGCCTCAAATACCTTATTAATAGAAAACGTTTCCTCTGTGATACATACTGTAAATAATATTTATTTTAGATGCAAGATTTTAAATGCATTTATAGATATTATTATAAACTGCCCAAAGACTTACTATAGGCACCGGGGTATGACCTCTGGTTTGTTTTTTGTTGTTTGTTTTTTTTGTTTGTTTGTTTGTTTGTTTGTTTTTTAATTTGACTGTGGGTAAAGACTTTCAATTCTGTATTTTGTATATATATGAAATACCCCCAGAACCCTGAAACGGCACGTGAGAAACCTCTGAAATCACAACATTTAACTCAGCCAGGAACTGTGAAATACGGTTGTTTATGATGAAGGGAGAGGGTCATGCATTTTCCCCTCGCTCAAAGAATAATATCTGTAGCTCCAGGGAGGGTCATGGTATGGGGGGTATACAATACCTACCGTAGTCACCTCCTCTTCTAATAGATAAAGTACAGTCCCGAAATGTACGAGCAAATGAGTGCTTTTATTTTGGGAAAAAAAAGAAGCTAGGTTTGCGGAAGAGCACTTCACTTCCGGAAAGGATTGTGTTTCGCATATCGATAAATAATTCACCTTCCTGGTTTGTGGGCTACCTTGTCAGGTAACTTCTGTCCATTTATTTAGTTTTTCAAAGCAGGTGTCAGTACAACAGCTTACCTATATAACATTTTATGGCTGTTTCGTCGTAAAGACTTTTATCTCACTGCTAGCAAGTTAATTGTCAAACCAGTGTCGCCTGCTCGGCTGGTTAGCGACAGCTCAGCGCTAGCTACAAGGTAATGTTAGCAAGATAATATATGAGCTTTCCGTGACCTGTCAACTTATAAACGGCTCGGTGTTTTTTCATTAAATTGTATGTCATCTCCTCACTTTAAAGTGTAGTCAACTGTAAAAATACGACGGGTTTGCGTTTAGTATTTTGTATCTTGCGGTTGTTTACATTTTTGTACTCCATGTTCCGTCTGACGCTGTGCTAATCAACATCCGTCTGGCTGGCTCTGCTCAGCAGCAACTCGGTTAAGCCTTTTGTTTGTGTTGTCAGCATCAGCGCTGTTATCAAATGTCACTATCCTGTCTCATATCTGGAGTATTGTCACTACTATAATTGTCGACCGATGATTTTGGCTGGTGACATAGACGTGAGTAAGTTAAGCCGCTTCTTTGTTCTCTTGTTGTGAATGTCTGATCGATGAAACACAGATGTCAAACGAGACCCAGATTAATCACCAGCCATTTTAAATCAGAAGCTGGATGATCGTCTATCACTTTGAATGTTTGTCCTTGATCTTTAATAACTATACAGTAGTTAAAATAAAAGTCACTTTACTGTACTCAGTATTGCAGAGCACGCATTGTACCAGCCATTGTGCCAGCATGTATATAATATCATGTCGTCGCTGTTACATGTGAGGCTATGCAGATTGAATTGACTGAACATTCACTGTATCCAGACCTTCAGTATATGCACATAAAGCCACTTCTGTTTATGGAGCAACTTATCAGAGATGCTCCAATATGTAATGTCAGAACCGACCTATTTACTGTGGCTGATAACAATAAATAACCAATAATAATTATCTTGTAATTATAATTATCATATATATATATGTGTGTGTGTGTGTGTGTGTGTGTGTGTATATATGTATGTATGTATGTAATCTAAAATAACACATTGGTTATTTATAGAGTAAATAATGTATTAATTAAGTTGTTGTAAACTTGTGTGTGACAATATAACCAGAAACCCTTAGTGTTTTGAAATGTTGTTGTTTTGTAACATTTTGGTTAATTAATGTCAGACCTTCTATCCTTGACAAGAATTTACAGGATGTAGGAAAAAAACATTAGAGGAAATGACAGTAAAAATTCTGGGTTTTTTTTTCTTTTTTTGTTACTTACACCCAGCTGACCCCCCTTCTTGTGAAATCTCTTGTCTGCAGCTTTTGTAAACAGGATTCACATTATCAGATGTAACTATCAGCTGAAATTGGAACCATATCAATAATTGCATCTTCCCAATTACCAATACTAAATCAGCCACATATATATCAAGCTGCACACATATCTACATATTATCTACACAAATCCTTTTCTAGCTTTTCTGTATTAATCATGCACTTTTGCATTCCACCTTATTTACAGAACATAGTAACTTAATTTAACCTGCATATAGATTCTGCTTGTTTTTCACTTTTTGCCTTTATACAAAGCAGTTATGTTAATGTGTGCTTATCTTGATAAAGTTTCTTGTCCTTGTTTAGCTGTATGTCTATATTTGGATCTTCCTGTAAATTTGTTCTCTGCAGCACAGAGTATATTGAGAGCTTCTGAAAACTGGAGTCAAATTTCTTGTCTGTGTATGTCAACATACTTAGCTGGTGGAGCTGATTGTGGTTCTGGTTGCTCAGGAGGAAACTGAAGTGTACCTTCTGAAGCAGAACACAGAGGCTGTGAGTGGGTCATCAGGCAGTCTCCCTATGTCAGGCCGAAACGGGTCTGCAAGTGATGCAGACTGCCGGATCTCTGAGGACTGCCGTGTCCCAGATGTTGAGCTGATGGAGCTGGGGCCACTGCTGGAGGAGGGAGGGGGGCGACCGGCAGCATCTAAAGGCGTCCATCCAGAGGTAAGGCCGTTGCAGTAAAATACCCAGAGAGAAGTTGTTATGGTTCAGTAGCTTTAGTATTGTCTTGGGATCTCTTTAAAGGGAGCTGCAATGCTTGCTGACGAGGAAGAGGATGATGATGAGGTGGGAGAGGTCCTGACTTTACCACTTCAGGCTCACCATGCCATGGAGAAGATGGAGGAGTTTGTACACAAGGTAAAATGTCTTCTCAATTTATTGAGCCCAAAATTGTATCGGTATCAATCCATTTCTTATCTGGCTAAACTGCCTGTCCAAAATGTTCTGATAGATGGTGGGGACAAAAAATGGTTTACTGGTCAGTCAGCACGTTATTCAATGTGGCTTCATTCTCCTGCTCCCAACCTCAGCTTTAGCGCAACAGAATTAACACAGATTTCACGTATTAATATAATTGCCACTGGTATGAATATAGTTACTTTTGATTTTTTTTTTTTTTTTTTTTGGTAGCGTATTCAGCCCAATCTGACAAAGTTGACTGTGATTGTTAAATGTTGATTGGTAAATATTGGAATGATACAGAATAAGGAAGATAAAAGATCATATGACATTACACAATTGAGCACCCAGCATAAATATTTTATCAGCCATGTAAAATGAGCTGAAACTCAACACCCTGTTCATTTCACAGGTGTACACCAGGTGTAGTAGAATTCTGTTGTTCATAAGTGAAGTTAATGGGCATACAGTTGCTGATCTAGGTCAACGGCAACTAACAGGGATTAACCTGTTCAACTAGTTCAAGTGAGTCATATACAGGGTTTTGTTTATGGTAGGACATCAGACATGTGTCATATAAGACGCAGATAGGTCCCCAGGCCAGCTGCAGAAGTATTGAAGCTACTATCACCCTGTGCCTGCTGCAATGGCTGGGTCATGTTATACAAATGCCCCCCTGTCTCTTACCCCGCTGAGTACTATATTGCCAATTACATCGAGGTCAATGCTTAGTGGGAGGGCCAGAGAAGCACTATAAGGGCCAGATGAAGAACCTATTGAAGAGGTGCAGGGTCAGACCTGAGGACCTGGAGGATGTTGCCTCTGATCGCTGCACCTGGCGAAGGCTGTGCAAAGATGGAGTTTATATTCTGGAGATGAAAAGGACAAAAAGGAGACATCAGAAGAGAGCCAGAAGAAATGTAGCCATGTCTGCAAGCACAACCACCTCCATAAACACGTGACAACAGACAATAGAGTTTGTGGGTCTAGGATTGGGCTATTCAAAAATCAAAGAACTCACCGTTAAAGAAGCATATGTCATCTTCAGATTTTGATGGACAAGTGGTGCGACCGGTGTGTCTACATAGGTAGACCAATGTCATCTTACAACAAAGAACTTATTGATCAGTAAAAAAAAAGCACCAAAACACATCTAGATATTGATAAGAATCCCGATCAGAAAGATCTGGTCTTCTAACTGTATGTTAAAGCCTGATGTGAAGCCGACTTCAGTGGTATATCTATCCTTTATTTAACCAGGTAAAAGACTCATCGAAATTTAAAATCGCTTTTCCAAGAGTGACCTGGCCAAGAGGGCAGCTTAAAACAAGGTTACAACAATAAATACAGACAGATAAATACAACTATCAAATAAACACAACTATCACATGCAAAGAGCGAGCACAATCTCCAGTTAAAATGTGAAAAGTGCAGTCATCAAATTTCAGTCATCATTGGAGTAGCAGTCACATTGACCAATAGTGCTATTTTCCCAGCCTTTTAAAAGTGACTTTAATTCCCCCATAGTGATCAGCTCAGACAGTTTTCAGTCCTTCTGTAAGTTAATCCAAGTGGAGGGGGCGGCAAATTTAAAAGCTTTTTTGTCAAGTTCTGTGTGAACCTTGGGGACTGACATCAGAAGAGTACTGTGAGAGCGCAGGCCATATTGATTCTGGTTTTTACACATACATGTACATAAATAAGAGGGAACCAACCCAAGAAAAAACAAGTGTACATTATTTTGTGTGCTATTCGTTGCTATTGAGAGTGACCAAGAGCAAGATTGTTTATTATAAATCATACAGGTATTTCTCAATTCATATATACTGTGTATATACATATACTTTTATATATATATATATATAGATGTATACCTGTTTATTAGATTTTAGAATTATAGGGGATTTTACTGCTATTGTAAGACTTAGAAGATATGAAATTAATTTGAAATTTTACATCTACTCATACTCAAAATGCATTGTGTCTATTTTACCTAAATCTAATTAAGTTTATCAGCCCTTAAACTCCCTAAATATTTAATCTGCATGTACAGAAATTGTCTGCTCTGTGAGAGCCATATAGTCACTGTAAATGTATACATCTGCAAGTGACAGCTATTGTTACTTTTCAGGTTTGGGAGGGCCGCTGGAGGGTCATCCCTTTCCATGTCCTGCCAGAGTGGCTAAAGGACAACGATTACCTCCTGCATGGACATCGGCCCCCTATGCCCTCCTTCCGGGCCTGTTTTGGAAGCATCTTCAGAATTCACACTGAGACAGGAACATCTGGACTCACCTGCTAGGTGAGAATGAAACACTTTGCATAACATTTCTGAAACTGTTAAACACAAGTTTTATTAGGGGGTTCTCATTTTGTTTACAAGCATAGTATGTATGTCTCTTCTCTTGTCAGCTGTTAGTAAAAGTGGCCTCTTTTCTCCCCTCAGGGCTGATCTTATTCCTTTGTCTGGGCACGTTAACCATGCTGCGGCCCAACATGTATTTTATGGCCCCTCTGCAAGAGAAAGTGGTGTTCGGGATGTTCTTCCTGGGAGCTGTGCTCTGCCTCAGCTTCTCCTGGCTTTTTCACACCGTCTACTGCCACTCTGAGAAAGTGTCTCGCACCTTCTCAAAGTAAGACATCACACTGTCAAAACACCTCTTCTCCCTTACTTGACTTGTATGTCTTAAAGGAATCATTTGCAACTGTCAGAGTATTTTAACAGTGCTCTTGTCGTAGGCAGGCGGGAAACACCCACAGCCATTATTCAGGGCAAAATGGTCAATAGTTCAGTTTAAAGTACAAAAATGCTACAGCGATCATTGTGGCATGGTGAAGAGCTTAACACTGATCTGATGTTAAAGCTGTTGATAAGTGCATTTACTCTGGAAGACTGCCGTAGCTGTTGAAATGTACAAACTATTATCATAAGGTCCACAGTGATCCTGTGAAAATGTGAAAAATCACTCTGGGAAGTACGTATGTGTCTTAGGGGTCGACACATTATCCGCCTGGACAATTATTGAGGCCCACATTTGGCTTTTTATCAATTATCTATCAGCTTTTTATTTTAAGGATCGCTTATAAAAATTCATTAATTAAAAAGTGCAAAGAAAGTGTCAGCATGGGAGGAACATTTAATTTGTAAAACCTTTTTATTAATGTTGAAAGTTTCAATTTTGAATGAAAATTTGCTAAAGGCATTAAACAAAGTTTTGTGTTGGAGTTAGTTATGTTCCAAATTCTAAATATTGATAGAAATATTTTCATTTTTTATTGTAAATGCATATAAGTTCCAAATATCAGTTATCAGTCTCATTAACTACTAATAATTGGTAACAGTATTGGTATCAGCCCAGAAAAAAACAATATTGGTTGACCCCTAATATGTTTAGAAACGTGAGTAAACATCAGCTTTCTTCCAGATCTTCCAGCCAAACAAACAGCTGTTGTCTCTGTATCACTCCCGTCTCTTTAGGCTTGACTACTCGGGCATCGCCCTCCTGATCATGGGCTCCTTCGTGCCCTGGCTGTACTACTCGTTCTATTGTTCCCCTCAGCCTCGACTTATCTACCTCACCATTGTATGTGTCCTGGGCATTGCCGCCATCATAGTGGCTCAGTGGGACCGGTTCTCAACACCTCGTCACAGACCTACAAGAGCAGGTGGGAACCAGTTGAGATAATATGCACTTTCCTCTAATGTGCTTGCTTTGTGTTATAATTGTAAAGTAAATTTTGCCATTTTTTTTAAACAACGAAAATTAAAGTCAATCCACTTTTCTCCTAGGTGTGTTCATGGGTCTTGGATTAAGCGGCATTGTCCCCACCATGCACTTCACCATCGAGGAGGGCTTTGTTAAGGCCACCACAGTGGGCCAGATGGGTTGGTTCTACCTGATGGGTGCCATGTATATCACTGGAGCGGGTCTGTATGCTGCCAGGATCCCTGAGCGCTACTTTCCTGGAAAGTGTGACATCTGGGTAAGTATTTGAATGTGTTTACGTTACATAACAGAGCTTAAGAAAGTCAGGTTTAGTGGTGCAGTTAAGTTTCACCACCCCAAAAAAAGATAATCGACTTAAAATTATTCTATATTCACCATAGTGGAGGGGGGAACGTTTAGACATTTTATGTGAAAAACACAATGCAGTGCTTTACATTTGCTTCTTACAAAACAAATGTAAATATTTCTATTGTATAGCTCTTACAGCGGAGTATTGCTCGAGATTTTTCTAGTGATCTTTAGAGCTGGGTGATATGGCCAAAATCTTTTATCTAAATATATATATATATATATATATATATATATATATATATTTACAGAAATTGTATATTCATGCATATGCATATTTGTATATTCAGGTATGCATTTCCATACAAACAAAAACAGCTGCCTTAATTGAGATATGAGAAAGACTCAAAACAGAAAAGTTAAAAAAAACAAATAAAAAATGAAAGCTAAGGTTCCTGAGAACAATAATTTCAAGTCTTACAGGTATCTGTATTTACAACTTCAATCTCTTCCTTGTCTGCCAAACTCATAGACTGTAAATAAAGATATTTATATTTATTTTTTATATCTTTATGTACAGTCTATGGCCAAACTCACATTTCCTTGTGAAGCAGCTGGATTGGTGAAATTGTGAGAATTGCAAGAATCATGAGATGATGCGACAATACAGCCCTGATTTGCTACATAGCCTGCTCCAGATAGCTCCCATGGAAGAAATGGTATTTCCAAATCTCTACCAGTTGACACTTTGCCACTGTTGCGTGGTTTATACAGTCATATCGCCCAGCTCTAGTAATGATACAGTGTCCAAGGTTTGTTGCGAAAACAGTACTTATTTTGTATAAAAACAGGAAAAATCATTTTTTACAAAACTCTTTCCACTTTATGAAGTTTTCAACTGCCATGTGCTGTCTAAACGCAAGCAGCTGGAACTAACTAGATAATATATAGTTTGTCATTAGTAAAATTTGGTCTGTAATTAGAAACCTCTAATCAAAAAATTATAAAATAAGTAAACTTGAGTTTGACCAGAAATTCAATGCCAGCTGTCAGTACGACTTTTTCGGCACCAAAAAAGATGTGAAGATTGAATACACAGCCCCCCGTGGCCACACATCTTTCAGAAGTGATTCAAAATAATGATCATTCACAAGAGACTGAAATCTCAAAGTGGAACCCACTGAGTGTGTTTTTTTTTTTACACTGAAGGGAATAAAGAACAAGTAAACAAAAGGAGCCGTTTCAGGCACCGCTGTAGACAATACATGTATTTTCCTTTGTTTGATCAAACACAGATAAATTATAATGAATGAAACTGATACGTGAACATTTCCTTTTCTCCTTTTCTCCTTCTAGTTTCACTCTCATCAGATTTTCCATGTTCTGGTCGTGGCGGCGGCATTCATCCATTTCTACGGGGTTTCCAACCTGCAGGAATTTCGCTACGGCCTTGAGGGAGGATGCACAGATGACTCTCTACTCTGAGAGGCCTGACTGTGACCTACTCATACTTTTCTTTATAGTCCCACAAACACCTCACACACACACACACACACACACACACACACACACACACACACACACACACACACTCGCACACACAATCACTTTAAATGCTGCTGGAATTCAATATAGTCACTTATTGCTCCTTCTGTACTTCTGATTTGCTAACATCTTGTTTTGGGTTTTGGTGGTCTTTCTTTTTGGCTCTTTTTTGCTCAAATAAAGTAGCATTAACTAGCCATTGAACTACAGAGGGTATCTTCAACAGGCACTACTTCTTCAATAATTCTGAAACTTGAACTCTACATTTTCAAGTAAGGTCAAAATGGGATTTTAACCAAAATCGTAGATTACTGTAACTGATGGTCACTTCTTAGAAGCTCACTAGTACCCCGACCTCTTCATAGTCTGTTACCATTGCACAAAGGGTACAGAGAGTATTATTTGTGCTGTAGCAGAGGGCACATACTGTAAACCATTCCTGTCCTTCCTCCCAGTTTCCATGCAGGTTAGAGGATGAATGTACTGTTCACCAGGAGTGAGGTGTAGAGCAGTCCAGGACCATTTAGGAGCTTGAGGGCCTGCGCACACATTTGTATTAAAAGAATGAAAGTTTACACATATAGTGTATAGAGGTGTGACCAGATGTTTTCTAACTGTGCTGACACTGAATGCGCAGCTTTGCGTTAAAACCTGGAGGACCATTATACAAACCCATCCACGCCTGCTCTGCAATAAAACCTGAACTGTACTCTCAATGCCCAGTCGCCACCCCCCAGGAAATCTAATTAGAAATAAAATAAAATCCCATCAAAATAAAATAAAATACATGAAATGAATGAAAGAAACGCAGCCTAACTCCTATAGATATGATCTATAGATTGGTCTTGAGTAAGACAAGATCCAATGCTCGTCTGAATTTTTACAAAAATGATTGAAAAGGGATAGTTATGATAGTATGAGGTACTTATCCATCGTCAGTGTATTACATACGGTAGATGGGAGTCAGCACGCCCTCAGTTTAGAGAATCAGGCAAGAGCACTGTCATGGAAGTTAAGCAATGTACTGCTGTGAGCTGGGGTAGCAACAAAATTTATTTTTGCCACCAAAAGAGGTTATAGCAGTTAAGTGTACTCAACATTGAGAATATTTTCACTGTTTTACTTTGAAACAGACAGCCCTTTCCGATGGGAAAGCCATTAACGACTTGTTCCCCATCTACACTCTCGTCAAAACCACAAGAATACATTGACCAAAAAAGTGACTGACTTTGGTGACTCTGAACTAACCACTCAAAACACTATGGTTACACAATAACACATACCAAAAAAAGTGATGGATGCAGTGATTGACCAGCAGCTTCTGATTTCTGATTTTCTCAACAGAGTCTGGCTCTAAAGAGAGCAATATATTAGCTTCAATTCCCCATTAGAAACTGTTCTCTGGTGGCAAGTTAAAATGGTTAAAATACATTTTGCTGCTGTTTTGCCATTCACAGGAATACATTGCTTGGCTTCTGTGGCGGCCTGCTTCTCCAAACTGGGGGCGTGCCGACTGCCATCTACTGTAGGTAATACACTGGTTATGGATAAGTACCTCATACAATCCTGCTTAAAAAGATCTGCACCATCCCTTTTAAACTGATTCCTCAGCATTTTGGGGTTTTTGATGCATTGTTGTAATTTACAAAAGTCCCAAACAAGTGACATAATGGCACAGAAAAGCTGCAACTGTGCCAAATGTATCTGCTCAGTTGAGGTTAGACCCTTAAAATGTAGAAGTGAAAGAACTCCCCTGCCATCATGTTTCAGTCCAACGACTCATCATTACTACATTTCTTCAGTAACAGTTCCTGGGCGTCGCACAATGTACAGATCTGGATCGGTCAAATTGTGTTTTTGTCAGCTAGAGATATTTCTTTTGTGCTAGATTTCAGATGCAATGAGAGGTGTAAATATCAAATGCACCTTAGTGTATACTATTAAATTGAAAAATCGCCGTACGGGGTTTAAAATGTGTTATGTATGATTGATATAAACTTTTAGTATTCCTGTGCCTTAGGCCAACGGAAATGTTTTTAAATAAAACGGCCTATCTTAACAGTCAAGGGAGCTTAAAGGATTTCCAGATGTTGACTTTTCTTGTTTTCCTTGCCATATATACAATCGAATCATTATTGAACTTACAACTCCATGGATAGGTTGTATCAACTGCTGTTTAAGACTCCTTTTTCTAGATCAACTTATTTGAGCTTTATTACAAAGACTAAAACGATGTGTATTCTTGACTTTGTGTAATGTCCTGTGTAGAAAGTGATATAAATCATACATTTCACTGAAATGTAAACATAAATATTTATTAATGGTAATCTTGGAAAATTATTGTAATAAATTTTTTTCCACATGTACAAACGTGGTGTCCAATTGTCAGTTGTTTCTTAGAGTTTGTGATATTTGCCAAGAACACAGAAGTGGTAAGCAACAGTGAAAACAAAAGGATTAATGGTCTACAGCTTATCATGAGTCTTATAGCTGTGCAAGACTGTGTTTACATAAAGTAGTTTTCTATGAATTATAGAGATCAACAGTTAGTATGTTGTGGGCACATGAACTGCAACAGACAGCTTCTCATCATTTGCTTGGTAGAGGAAGGAAGATGTGTGGGATGTGACCATAGCCGCAATAATGTCCAGTGCTAGGAAATGCTTCCTCCCATGTTCTTTTGCTAAAATAGATTGATTCATAATTTGATTATACTAAATAATAGGCTGCCGGGACTGTTAATCAAACATAATTGGAAAGCACTTGAGAGATACTGTGCCTCATTCAAGGCTTCATTTAACATCTTTTATTTGAATACAGGGCATATTAGGATTTTAATTATTATTTTTATAATGGGTACTATGTATATAAGGGCTTTTGCACAGTTCACTATTGTATAAACAAACAAACAAAAAAAAAAGTAACTATCTGGATCATGCATTGCACCCTACTCCTATAAACTCATCTCCGTTAGTCTGTTGATGGACATTATTTTTACTGTACTCAATCAATATGTTGTCTGATAGACTGTAACCTGCATCCAATCTTTTTGTGAGCTGGTCAACCGTTCTGTCTCACAAAATATACACCACTAGTTTAAACAGCTCATGATGTCCTGGCTTCAGTAGGTTGTTGCCTATAACTGACTTCTTCCATTTACTTGGCAGAAATTCTCCTGACGCTGCCCTGTAGGTGGATTGTATTTAGCTGCACCATCATTACAAGTAAGTATGGTATGCAGGGAAACATAGAGTTGGTATGCATCTCAGTCTCCTTAAGATGGAAATAAATATAGGCTATCCCCAAATCCTCCACCACGCAATCAGGACTTTTTCATTTTTATGCTATTTTTTACTTCTACTTAACTACATTATAGAGGAATATCATGTATATTTTACCCAGTTACATTTATTTAGCAGCTAAAGTTAGCCCACATGAAAATGCTGCTTACAGAAAAATGCACAAGAAATTAAAATAAAAAATAATAATAATAATAATAATAGTAATAATAATAATAATAATAATAATAATAATAATAATAATAATAATCCGTGATGTAATGTAAACACTTTTTATTGATGCATTTAACTCGTGGAGTATGTAATATTTTGGTATTACATCTAAAATAAATATCCCAACAAATAAAAATAAAAGTATTTCTGCCACCATTGCTTAACCCAATTTTATCTCAACTGACCAATCCTCAAAATTTGTGTTTTGGATACAATATATTCTGTTGTAGTCTAATGTCAGATCATAATTTATTGTAAAACTCTGGGTTTTTTTGCTTTTTTAAAATAAATAATTTTTAAATTTTAAATGTATCTATTACATTTATTTTCAGACGGCGTTACATCCTCGTTTAGAGAGACCACGGTAAAAATGTTATCCTGTTTAATGAGGAACCAAGCACATCACCGAGTTTCTGAACGAGTGTATTTAGTGGTTGGTAAACTTCAAAGCAAGCTAGTATGCGAGCCTTGGTTTAGCTAACCGGTCCGTTTTTATCATATCGCTGTTGTATTTAAGATTATATTTACATCGGCATTTAGGTACGTCTCATTTTACTTTATTCAAGTGTTTGTATCTCATTTTATATGCGTGTAATGTCGTTGTCTGATCTTTAGTCCGTTGAATTCAGTGTTAGCACGGATGCTAGCATGCAAGGGGTGGGGTTTCCCGTTAGCGTGAAGATGATAGTTTTTAAAGCTAATATTTATTCTCGTTAGTCTTTGTCATAAATATCTCAGACCGTAGCTCGGCGATAAGTCTGCCATTAGTCATATTTTCTGGATAATGAAAAATATTAGTGAGTTCCTCACTACAAAGGTTCCGAATACTCTTAGTTCCGGTCCACTTTATGTGCGCCACTCTTTCTTTTCGTTAAGATAGCGCTCCGATTTTACACAGGACAGTTAGTCCTCACGGTTAATTACTGTCCCTCTGTTCAGGCTGGTGGAGGATACTGTGTCCCAAACCACTTGTGCATGTACAACAACGTGAATGTGCTGTTTGTCAGGGTTCGAGATGGACAATAATCAGCAGTCCAAAGACAGCACGGAGCGGTCCGACCTGGTGTCTGAGGACGGAAAGAACAGCAAGTCTGTGGTGTGTCAGCGCTGCGGGTCCAAGGTGCTGTGTCCGGGGATGGCTGTGATGGCAGAGAAAGAGGTATGATGGGCGATGGGCTCACATTGGTGGGCTGATTGCTTTACGTGATAATGAAGCCAGTGGTACAGCTCAACTATGTACATTCACTGAAGTACTTTAAGGACGTACAAATTTTAGGTAACTTGAGTATTTGTATTGCATGCAACACTTGTACTACTCACATGGAAATATTGTACTTTTACTCCACTAGACAGCTAGAGATGAGTAATTAATTAAACAGTCTAGTTAATGAGTAATATACAGACATCTATAACATTCAAAGCATATAATATATTTATTAAATGTCATGCAGTTTTATAGATTAAACCACCCAGCATTTAGAGTAAATTGTAACTTTATTTTGACCAACCACAACAGTAAAATTTTATTAATGTGTAGTAATAATCTAGCATGATGATATTTGACAGATAAACATTCACAGGTGGCAATAGGTCATTTCGCAGCCAAACGCAACCTAAAGTGCTTTGCAGGTTAATCACGTCAGAGTTCATTGTATCTCAATCACAAAGCATGCCCCAAATGGCTTATAGAAATAGTAATTTCAATTCTATTCCAATTTGAACTTTATAGTCCAATATCACAAATCATAATTAGCCTCAGAGGGCTTTACAATATACGACATTCCTCTGTCCTCGGACCCTCACACCAGATAAGGACCCCCCCCCCCCCCCCCACCAAAAAAAAAAAAAAAAACCCTTAATGGGTGAAAAGGATAGAGACCTCAGGAAGAACATCTGAAGAGGAATCCCAGGACAGACATCTATGCATTGACTACTTTAAATATTTTGACTAATATTTAATTACTTTTAACACTTTGTGTGCTGCTCATAATATTTTTGTTCTTGTCATTTAAATGGATGATTGTTACTTGTAATGGAGATTTTTTTGCTATTGTAGTATTGCTACTTTTACTTTAGAAAGGGAACTGAAAACTTTCTCTAAAACTGAATAAAACAAAAAACAGAAAGCTACAGATTTTAAGGCTGGACAATATATGGACATTATATCAATATCGTGATGTGGGACTAGATATTATCTTAGATTTTGAATAACATAACGATGTAAGCATTTTCTTTTCCTACTTTTAAATGCTGCATTACAATTAAGTGATTTGATTTTCCAAATTAACCACACTGTTCTCCCTGTTCTAGTATTTCCTTTACCCACTTAGTCGCCTATATCTACATTACTGATGATTATTTATCAGAAGTCTCATGGTGTAAATGTTTTGTGAAAGTACTAATAGTCAACCCTACAATACCGTCACAATGTTGATATTGCGGTATTTGATCACAGATATCATGATATTACATTTTCTCCATTTTGCTCAGCTGTAACAGATGTACAGGCTCAGAAAAACATGAATATCATATATTCATGAGCCACAATGCATAGAAACTGGTAAATTGTTTTAAGAGAATAGTTAACTGAACAAAAAGGTCTTATAGGTTTTTAATTTTTTATCATATGATAGTCTAAGATCAACATGCAGGCTGTTTGACTAATTGGGTGTATAAATGCGACATTCAGGGATTTAAAAAAAAAAAAAAAGAAGGAATATGAAGGATGGTGGTGCCTTGTAGGCCGAGAGATCTGCAGGGTTTACATCCTGAGAGCACACGATTTACTATGGGCCATCTAGAGCTTTGTATACCAGGAGGATCGTGAAAAGCAACATGCGGCCAGTGGATGTTTCTGGAGACCAGAGTGATTGAGACATGAATACACGGCAACCTTTTCATGGGTACACTAAGTCCCCAACTCCTATTACACTACTGATTTAGAGTTCTTTCTGAAGTGTTTTTATGTCATCTGAGGTTTGTTTTCTCCCACCAGCTGTTCCTACCATCCATGCGGAAAAAGAGCGGCCTCAGCACCACAGAGGGCTCGGTGGACGGGGACACTCTGACCGCCCACTGGTTTGTGGACGACATGTACACTTTTGAGAATGTGGGCTTCACTAAGGACGTGGGGAGAATCAAGTACCTCATCTGTGCAGATTGTGAAATCGGACCAATTGGCTGGCACTGTTTGGATGACAAGAAAAGCTTCTACGTGGCTGTGGAACGAGTGAATCATGCGTAGTCTAAATGTATATGTGAGTCGACATGAACTTTAAAAAAATTTGTTGGCAGGCTATGCATCTTTTCATGGATTTATTCAGAGTTGACCTCAACCTAATCTCTCTCACACACACACACACACACACACACACACACACGCACACACATACACGCACACACACACACACCTATACTGTTATGTGTATATTGATTATGATAACAGGACTAGGTCACTCTCTCATGATGACACTGTGACCATCCTGTTCTAATAATGATGTTTTTGGGAGGCTGATGTTGAATACCATCCTGCAGCTGCTTCCTGGATAATTTGATGTAAGGTCCATCATGTCAGTGTCTTTTAACCCGTTAAAAAAATAAATTCCAGCCAGATTAATGAGATTGTGTTGGAATCCTAACACAAGGTAAAAGTGATTGTTTCATTTGTAAATATATTTGAGTGCTTAAACAGCCAGATCAATCAATTTATAGTAAATAACCATTTTGGATAATTAATCATTCTTTGAAGTCAATTAAAAACTGACTTTAATCTTCAGGTTTTACATATATGAGTATTCATTGCTTTATTTTCTTATGTTTTGTATATCAAATGCTTTTGAATTTCATACTCTTGGTCAAACTGAACCACTGTTTTTTAAGTCATTTTTTTAAGTTAAAGTTATCCAATGCAGGAATTGTTGGCTACTCTTTTTAAACAGTATCCCAGTTGGAGATAAAAGACAACCCCAGCTTTTTATGCTTGGAGTTCTGCCTCGCTCTTCTTTTTTATTTATTTTTTCCTCTCCATGTTGTGTCAGTGATGTTTCTTAGCCTCCTCTTGCTGCTGCTGACGGTCTGGTCACTACTGTTTTTATAAGTCCAGACCACCAGCACACTGTGCCCAGGAACGTCCCAAACACAGCAAAACGATAATAACATAGGAAAACACAGGCATAGGGCAGAGACTGCAGGTAAATACACCACCGCATGTGGATAGATTACTGAACGGATTTACTGGGCACAGACCTGTAGGGGCCCAAAATGTCAGGGGCCCACTTGGCCTTCACTTGCAAAAGTCACTCAACCTAACATGTACTGAAGAAGCCACAAAATGGCCAAGAAAGATACAAAATGACCTCAAAAAGACACAAATTCAGAAAATAACAAATAACAATTACAAAGAGACACAAACCACCTAAACCAGTCTGTGTCTTGCTCCTACGTAGGAAAGGTGGCGGGGCCCTTTGCATATCTGTACCCAAGGCCCTCTGTCTCACAATTGCCCCATAGCTACGCACTAAGAAGAAATGATTGACTCCTTTTGTATGAGTCTATACGTTGTTTTTAAGGAAAATCCTGTATGTCATACCCGTAATCAATTCACAGTAAACAATGTCCACAGATTATTTAATACTGAAAATATTAATATGTTGCTGTTACTCACTTTAGAGGAATATAAAAAAACATTTATCTGTGTTATTATACCCTAAAATTACAGGCGGTGAATTATATGTTGTTATTTGCAATGAGCACCACAGCCCGACATTAGTTTGCTCAATTTCCTCTTTTTTTAATACGACTGCCAGACACATTTACCAGTAATTTAACCAGTTTGGTAGTTTCAGTCAAAGGTCCAGTTATAATATTGTAATTAAAGCACATGCATGTTCTCAAAACTCCACACAAGCCCAAATCATATTAAAAGTTGCTCAGTGTAAAACAGCCAAGACAGTCCCCTAGTCAAATGTGCAGGAAAATTATTGTAAAATATAAAGTGGAAATGTAAATAAAAGGAACACTCTTTTCTTTTCAGTGCTCATAAAGTTTCAAGGATTTCAAGACATTGCTCAAATTTTGGATATTTCTTGAATTCTAGGACATTTCTAGGATTGTAGGTCATTTCTCAAATTATTGGCTATTTCTAGGATTCTAGGATATTTCTCAGATTTTAAGATGTTTCTAGGGTTTTCAGACATTTTTATGATTTTTGGATGTTTCTGGGATTTAAGGACATTTTTAGGATTTTCTGAAGTTTCTAGGATTTAGGACATTAGGGGTTTAGCTATGACCTCTGTAGGGGCTTGGACCTCTGTCAGGGGTTGCAAGGGATCCTTCACTGGCACTTTTTTTTGATAAACAAGCTTTATTTTGATGCAGTTTTATGCACTCTGGCACCTTATGTATACTAAAAGTACAAAAACAATTATTCATGTGAATTACTTTATTTTTTATTGTGATTTAGAAAATGGTTGGGGGGCAACCAGGCACCCTATCGAGGGCCAAATCTGCCCCTATGGGCTGTAAATTGAGTATCACTGGTTTACAGCATAGGTGAACATTAAAAATTTCCAGGTGTAGGTCTACTCTTTGCCACCAGATGTCACGATTCTGCTATTTGACACAGAGATCTCACTCTGGCAGCTGGCTGATCTCCTATAGGATGTGGCTGTTATTGTTTTGTGTGTGCTGTGCACCTATCAGGCTCTGCCCCCTCTGTGTCAGCTGAACCCCAACACATCAGTGGCAGTGGTGATGGTCAGCAGGCTACACAGTGAGAGAGGGAGGTGCTGCTGTTTGCTTCCCTTTGTGCATTTTTTAAATATAAAAACAATGGTGGAGGTAGAGTAATATGTTCAGAATACTATAAAAAGGGGCATATAGAGAATACATGTGGAATTACATCAGGTGTACAAGTGTGCATCATTTTACATGAACAGATCGAGGCTGTATATGCTCCATGACATTTTTTGTGTGTGAGAGTGATCTTTAGCACCTTTAAATATGTTCAGTTAGTTTTGAAAGACACCTGTTGTGTGTACCCGTTAAACTCTTCTGTCCAAAACCACTGTGAACGAAACAGAGAACAGGGACATTCAAATCAGTCTTGTACACAGAGTGAAATTACTGAAGTTGGAGGCCATACTGATATCAGCAGATGATACAACAGTTGCTCATATAAAAAAGTGGTTAAAGACTGAGGTTGATGATATAAGATTTGCAAACAATATTACTGAAACGTAGTTGTTAGGCAAAATGTCAATGTTTACAATAGACAGACACAATAAATAGACACATTTATGGAGTTAATGTCTGACATTGTGCAACAGCATATAAATGTGTGTAGATCCTCTAAATTCTGTATATTTACACATGAAGTTTAAAAAAGCACATTGGAAAACTGTAAATACATGATTAAACAATTAAAACTGTCACACATTTTCCAATGACAGTCAAGTCAGGTTTATTTATAGAGCCCACAAAACAATGAACATTGACCAAGGTACTTACAAAGAGATACATTAAAGCAGGCACAATCAAATCAAAACAGTCAAAAGTATTAGAATTTAAGTAAAATGATCAAATAAAAGCATTCAACATCTTGATAAAATCAACACAAAACAGGCTTAAGACTGATAATAAGACAAAGTTATTCAGCTGTATATATATATATATCCGAAGATACAATATTAAACCTCAATAGATAGTTTGGATGATTTTTACAACCAATGTAAACAAACAGACAATAGGTAATGTCCAACAATGTACTAGAGTAAATACATGTGTGAACAGAGATGAAAAACAAAACATAGGCTACAATTATGCATATTTAAACACAGACCCCAATAAGAAACTAAAAAACCAACACCAAAAAACAACAACAACAAAAAATAATTACACTCTAAATGCGCGTATATCAGAACCTCGCAAAATCTGTAAATACATTATGAAACAACTGAAATTGTAGGGCATTTTTATAATATTTTACTATGTTGTAAAGGCTGTTATTTAAACGTGAGGCGTCTAGGCAAAGAATAACCGACTTAATTAACTTTATTGTTATTAAAATATACACAGCCGAGCTATCACCATATGACTTCCATCTCTACCAATCATAGCGCTCCTCCCGACCATTTAAAAACGAAGTGCCGGTCAGCGCGCAACGATCTGGTGGGTGTGTTTGATTAGAAAACCCAATGTACCGTCTGATACGTCTATTATTTCAGCTCAGCCGGGCGGGGTGAGGAAGAGTCAAATCCAACTACTCCCTTTATTTGTCAACCGACTCAACTCGGTGCACCCGCGTGCAAAAACGGTGCGCGAATCAAGCTCATCCAACTGGGGGGCAATCATCTGATAGGAAACCACGGAACCAATAAACTACACAATATTTTACTAAAGAGTACTGTGCTCACAAAATGTCAACTGTGTCAGAGCAAACTCCACTTTATTTTATTCAGGACGGTGTCAAAGTATGTTAAGGGACGTTTCAGGGATTTACTCTACTCTTAATACAGTCTTACAGGCATTTAAGTACAGCTAACGCATATGAACGAGCTGTGCTGATGTAGTTACAAACAGTTATAGCCACAATGAGTGTTGGCATGTGAAATAGTACCCAAAAGAGTGTCTGCGTGGGATATAAATAACGAACTGGCTGCAATAATGATAGTAGCGTGAATAATTTGTGGGTATCTACTTTGTGAAGCGGAGGTGCACAATCTCTGACTGTCACCTCTCGTCTCCAACTAGATAATTCGTCTTTGAGTTCATTGAGTGGAGAGTGGACATGAACTGAAAGGCAAGAAATTCACCGCGAGCACATTCCGCGCGAGGAAGCCCTTTAAAAAAAAATATTTTAGTTACAGTCATAACGAAGATGCAACGATGACTCAACCGCAGCTGAATGAGTTCATTCCCCCTCCGGAGTGCCCTGTTTTTGAGCCCAGCTGGGAGGAATTCGCCGACCCTTTTGCGTACATCAACAAAATACGACCGATTGCAGAGAAAACTGGCATCTGCAAGGTCCGACCGCCGCCGGTGAGTAATTCTTCCTTTTGACAATTATTCGACGTTTTGTTTTCGGCGTGGTGTTTTTGCCCGAGCTGCTGTTGATAATTTAGCAGGCAAAGTTGTGTTTTTAGACAGGTTTCAACATGGCGGATTGCGGCTCCGAGTTGAATTGTCAGCTAGCCAGAGCTTGGAGTGTGTTGTGTTTGCAACAACGATGGTGAAGCACTCTTTGACCAATAAATCTTTGTCCTGGTCAAGTTTTCAACCTCCAAAAACACACTCGCGTATCTATTATAACAGCCAACTCAAAGAGCGTAATTTCTAAAAAATAATTCAAACGCTAAAGTTTGCCTGTATGCAAATATAATGGAAAGTGTTTACGTTAGCGCAGTATGAAATGCTTCCTGGACGGGGCGCACGGAAATTAGTTCACCAAGATTTGAACTAATAATATGACCACTTCTTTTAAACAGTTAGGCAGTTATATAGCATAACTTTCCCAACAAGATTTTGCGGATTTAGCCAGTATGAGGTAACCTAGCTAACGTTAATCAGGCCCGTTTAAAGCTGCAGTTGTGTCACATCTAACGCTGGCTAGCGTTACGTACGTGCTCGGTGACCAACTGTTTATGGAGAGAGGGGACGCGTTAACACGGAGCCTAAGAGACACTGTGTTTCCTTTTTTTATTGGAGTTTGATCGTGTTAGAAAACTACTTTAATGTGATAATTTCACGTTGCTGCCAGCGTTAGTTTGACGTCAAAGTAGCAAAATAACGTTACATTATTATTATGAAAGCAACTACCCGATTTTATAACACATTTCTGTTTGTTTGTTTTGTATTTGGAGAATTATGCCGTAATCCACACGTCTCTAACACGTCGCATGCGCCAAAATTCAATTTTTCAGCACATTAAGAACGTGATATAGTTATAGATTTTCCCCCAAAATGGCCATAATCCAAATGAATCTCACAGTGACCTTATTTTTCATGCATTGTGATGATGGGAGAGGGAAGACAGTTTATTCAAGGGTGTGTCCAAGCTACCACGCAAATTAGATAAAAGTGCAAATTTTGCTGGAATATATTATATTACAAAGACTGATGACATAATTTCTGGCATTTATCAATGTGTCAGTTGAAAAGCATTGAGGGCACGGGTGGAAATTATCTAATCTGTGTGACATCAGCTAATATGAGGCTCATCTTTAGTAGAAATAAGAAAGCTGTAAAAGCCCATTTTGTATGGCTGAACTGGATGGGTAGGAGTGAATAGGCTGCCCTATAACAAAAAAAAAGGGGGTGGATGGGGGACTGCTTGGTGTTTGCTCATCCTAAAAGGAACCCGTATTTGAAGGCTGAATATGCACAGCACATGTAAACAAAAGATGGCTGTGGCAAAAGCTTTGAGCAAAGATTGGATGCTGATAGGTCTAGGTTTATCTGTACATGGAATAGACCAGGGAATTGTTGGTCGTTGGTTGCACAGAAAAGAGAGGTTCATTCAAAAGAAATACTTAAACATTAAGTTGTACCCTAATACACCCTAGCCCAGCAGCTTCATGTTACTGCAAGTCGTTTCTATTTACTGGCATCTTTATGGCAGCTTTTAAAATGCAGGGTAATTCTTTTTTAAACTAAACACCATATGGTAAGAAGCAGCAGGCCCACAAAGTTCAAATACAATGCCTACTCCCTGATATATAAAACTGATCTGTGTACCAAAAGGAGAGAAAACAAATCACTGTTTTACGTAAAACTCTACCATTTGTCCTACACTGTGTGAGCACCATTGTCTGCAGCTCTGTGTCATGCACCAGTAGTTTCTGCTCAACATTCAGACCAAAATTTGGCTCCAGGGTGATGTGTGGGCCAAACAAACCAATAAACAATCTTAAATCCTTCAGCAATGTGAATCTGAGCTCATGAGAGCAGACCTCCACTGAATCAAATTCTTAAGTGTGTTGGATTTTTATGTTTGTTTTGTGTGTTTGTGGAAAGAGGGCATTGTGCATCCTGAAGGCTCGTATAGCAAAGGTTCACACAGTGTAAATGCAGCATCCTGTGTTTTTTTTTTTTTTTTTTTAGATGAGATCTGACCTGAGATCTCTTTTTCTTTGTTTACTTTTTTCTTCCTTTTCTCTAGTGTAAACAAAAAGTTTTTTTTTTTTAAACAGAAGAAGTCATTGCACCACAACCTGTTTTTGATTAGTGATTTCTGGGTGCACAGTATGCGGTCTGTAATTCCTCCAAGGTTTTGCACGGGTCACATTTTGACTGTAGATGTTGGTAGCACATATGCAAATAATTTTCATCTCACGGCTGTTTGTGGTTAACTTCTTACCACTTGTGTTTGTCTTTTTGTGCTAGGCGGAAGGCTTGTCATGTTCAGACCAGAATTGGACTTGTAATCGTAACATGTGTGGTCAGACTTGTGATTGAAGGATGGTTTAAAAAAGAAAACAGTTCCCTGTGCAGTTCCATACGTTTCAAAGTGATTGTTTTCTTTTGTGCCAGGACATTCGTGGTTCTAATCCAGCTTTGTCTGCAGATGATAAGGTTGTGTTAATGCAGCTATTGTTGTCCCTGCTCTGACCAGCATTTCCATCCTAATAGAAAAAAAAGGCCTGCCCAGAACCAGTAAATCTTGTGTGCGACATTTTACATGTTTTTAGTGCTCATCACACAGTAAAATGGCATGCAGCAGGTGGTCAGTTATAAAGAAAATGCTGACTATTAAAAAAAAAACCAAAGAACTATGTGCTTCCGCACCTATTAAGAGTTGGTTAAAGTTTGAATTAGATCCAAAACTGAAGCCCAATTTCCGGTCACCGCCCAGTCGGGTCACATCTTTACACATCTTGCGTGCCAGTGTGTGGGCGATTTTTAGAGCAAAATTTGATAGCCGCATTTGGTTATTATGTAATAATAAGTAGTAGCTAAAATGCAGTATTTCCACAAATAACTCTGTACGAAGAGTGAATGAAAAATGCCATAATAAGTAAAAATCCAATTCTGTGCAAATATTTGAAAGCCAAATTTCAAAATCCAAATTGTAGATTTAGTTGGTAGTGATTGCTTTTGAGTAGTAATCTAATAGAAAAAAGCAAAAGCTGCTACAAGCCTGCTCAGTACCTCTTGTTCAGATTGGTGTTTATAATGAAAGTTTAAACACTGTGGAGCCGAGTGATCTGAGCCATTTAACAAAAAAATAAGCATCCATTCAGTGCTGTGACAGAGCAGGCGTGTCTTTTCAGTTTATGGATTTACTTAGAATTGGTTGATTTCTGCCTTTTTTTTTAACTGTGTAATGCACTGTCAGCTTGTCTGTCGTCTTGCGTACTATTTGAAGGGCAAATCTGAAACCTGAAACTTGTCTCCAAGATGCATTTCTGTCTGTTCCACAGTGTCAGAAATGACTCTTTGATCTTGGGAATCTTTTAAGACATAGTGGGACAATTTAACTCTACATGTTTGGAGTTTTGTTCATACTGATAAAAGCTCTTAAGCTACCAAAATAACAATATAACTATGTCAGACTATGACAGCATATACTGTTATTTCATGTGGGCCAGGATAGCATCTTTTCTATCACACTCAGGGAAACAATTTCACAAGTTGTTTTGCTCTCATTTGTAAATATTCTCGCTCGTGACAGCAGGAGTGTGGTATCACGCATTTAATGATGAAAAACTGAGATTATCTTGCTGACTCTTGAGGGATCACTGACACCATGTTCTCTAGTCTGGCAGGAAGTTGTGTGGTCTCGCATGAGTAGGTTTGTTTTAATACAGTGTGCAAGTGCATTAATATCAGACATGTCGGTGTTCAGTCTGTCAGTCAGACAGACGGTCTGGTTGGTGTAGTTCACTCCTTCACATAGTGACAGGCTGCATTGTGATATTTTTGTGTGTTTTGTGAAATCATCTCATGATTGCAAATGGGATAAATAAGACAGTTTTATTTAAGGGCTCTGATAAACACGTCGAGACATTTTTGTGTTTAGTTTAGACAATCACTCCTAACATCGCCATGCAGCTGAATGCAAATTGTGTTATTTCCTATGAAGTTTTGTACATGTAAAACAAAACAAAAATATTCAACATTCAGTCAACCCTTATTCGATTACAAATATTGACAAACCTGATTCCCTGCACACAGCATCTTTGCGTGCAACGAAACGCTTCCTTCCATACTTCCTGTATGTCTGCCTTTAATGACAGTCTGTTGGTTTACTGTAATGACTGCAGTCTCTTGGATCTGCAGACTGAGTTTGTTGTCTGTATTCATTTTTTTAGTTTTTACTCCGTATTGACCACTTACATATTTATAAAGAGGATTAGATGATATATAAAATATAAAATATCACACTGAAGTGATGAGAAGCAACAGTCAAATATCTTTTCTCCTCTTGCATTCCTTTTCATTTGGGTCAAAATTCAGTGGTATTATATTCCAAGCTTTATTAAAACAAAAAGTCTGGTAGTCTGAGTGGTTTTATTTTTGCTCAAGGAAAAAAAGGTTAAGGCCAGTCCCACATTTGCTGTCTTGCAGCCAAACATATTCACTACTGCACCAAATCTGTGGCTGAAAATAGTCCTTAGCAAAACAAAAGCTATTCTGTTTGACTAATATTTGTTAAAGTGACAGTAATCAACTTGTTCAGGAAATAGTTAAAAAAAAAAAAAGTAAATATCTGTGATCTGTTTCAAAGATTTAAGTCTTCAGTTGAAGCAAATGGCTTGGAGCTGAGAACCGCAGACAGGCTAAGGGGGCCAGAAGCACATTTGTTTTGGTGTTTTCATGGGATTTGTTGGCAAAAAAACATAAATCTACAATAACGGCAGGCTTATCCCTGAAGGAGGCTTGTTTTGAGTGGTATTCACTTGGGTCCTTGTTGTACATAATGCACTCTTTCAAACAGACAAAATTTGGTTTCAAAGACTTCTGTTTCTGTGTAACATTCAAAGATTTGATGTCAGTTTGCTCAGTAACATTTTTTGTTTGTTTAATTCTCCCAGGAGTGGCAGCCACCATTTGCCTGTGATGTTGATAGACTGAAATTCACACCACGGATACAAAGACTCAATGAGTTGGAGGTACATTTATATGTCATGTTTATAAAGAGATAGAAATATGAATTTAAGAGGCATACAATGTGCCAATTGTAAATAGTAAACAGTGCAAATGTAAAACAAACCATTCAGTGCTTTAAAATATCTGATAAATCCTTATTAAGATGTTTGGTTATTGTGTTTTTCTTTATTGAAGAATAAACAATGAATTGTCCAATCGAAAACATTACCTTTTGTCTCGCTGTGCTTTCAGGCTCAGACCAGAGTTAAGCTCAACTTCCTGGATCAAATAGCAAAATTCTGGGAGCTTCAAGGATGCACTCTGAAAATCCCTCATGTGGAAAGAAAGATTTTGGATCTTTACCAGCTGAACAAGGTGCGTGCAAATCAGCACTCTATAAAGATCGATTTGTGTAAAGAAATTCATAATAAAATGTTTATTGACAATGTTTATTATTTTCCACACATTCTGAATCATTTTTCTCTTTCTAAGCTGGTAAATGAGGAGGGAGGCTTCGATGCTGTCTGCAGGGAGCGCCGCTGGACTAAGATATCTGTCAAGATGGGCTTTGCTCCAGGCAAGGCTATTGGCTCTCATCTGCGGGCACACTATGAAAGGATCCTCTACCCATATAACGTGTTCCAGACTGGAGACAATCTGCCTGTATGTCCCCTATCGTTATATTTGCTTTTCTCAGTAGAGCAGCAGTAGTTAGAATCAAAACTGAATGAATGTTCATTGGAAGAATTCATGGTCCATTAAAAGCCTTTTTCACACTACATAGTTTATTATATAAACCACAGGTAGTGACATTTCTCTACCAGTTCAACACACACAGTATTATTGTAGTTAACAATGGCATTATAATTTGGGGAAATCTTTTGATCTGAATCTTTTGAATTTTGATTGAGAAAAAAGTCTTAGTTCGGTCCCGAGAATGTCATAGAACCAACAGTCTCAATTGAGTTTTTGATTAAGCAGTGTTGAATGGCCTCTCAATAAGCAGATAGCTTAATCCTACAATATTTTGCCACAGAGAAGGTTTTGTTCACGCACACATTTCTGTATCACATTCCTGAATGATAAGTGACGTTCTTCTAAATGCAAAGTATGCTGCAGGTAGATGTAATCATATATTTCACCTTTACAGTTTTTTGAAAAACAGATTGATGATGGTTTAAATTAAACTTGGTGGCACTGGTGTCTTTTTTTAAGAAACGGTGATATTTGTGGATAGCTCCACATTTTCATAATAGCATTTCTTGTGGGTTTTTTTTTTTTTTTTTTTTTTTTTAAGTGTAATGAAGGGACTCAGGAGGAGATTGTTTTGATATTTTTGATATTTTGGTTAAAAAATGTGCATTTGAGGGTTCCAACTAACAATTATTTTCATTGTCGACTAATCTGTTGACTATTTTCCTGATTGATAGATCCCACTAGTGTTTACCAAGCTCAAGATGACATCCTCATTTGTTTTGTTTTGCCCACAGTGCAGATATATTGAGTTCACTGATATAAAGGAGTGGAAAAACCAGAAAATAGCTGACAACTAATTGGTCAATCGTTGCAGCTCCAGTGTGATTTCATTTTGTTGGTTTGTCTTAAAGAAAAAATAAAATGAGAGGCTTTGTATGTTTTTGTTTCAGTTGTTTTTTTGGTCAGGCAAATTTAATGTTCACTTTCATCACATTCGTTTACTTCTCTTTGCAGAAAGCCACCTTGACCAATGACACTAAAGATAAGGAGTACACCCCTCACGACCTGCCGCAGCGGCAGTCTGTCCAGCCCCAGGAGACCTGCAGCATCGCTCGCCGAGCGAAACGCATGAGATCTGAAGTGAGTCCCATCTCTCTCTCTCTCTCGCTGACATTGTCCCATGTGTCATGTTTAGGTTGTTATGTCTATGATGTGCTAATATGTGCTCTTAAATCTGGATGTTTTTAGTAAATGTTCACATTCTTGTGCAGTCCACACACAGGACTGCTTTGACAACCAGCTGATCTCAGTCTATATTGTGACTGTGGCCATTTTGCCCTTAAATAGTCAAGTCACATGTTTTTCAAGGACCAAACAGTAAAATGTGCAACTGTTGTTCTCTCTTCCTCTGCTTCTCTCTGACTCTCACCCTGGCTCCAACAGAGAGGCTGTGTCAAAACTGAACCAGGGGAAGTTTGTCAGAATCGACCCAATCTCAGAAGGAGGATGGGATCGTATGTTGGCAAACACGAACCTGGTAAGAACAAAGAAAGCAGTGCAGCTTTTTTCATAAAGAAAAAGGAGAAGGCACTGAATGAAATTAGTGACATTGTCTCAAAGCTTCCATTGAGCATTTCTGTGTGTCTTTCAGTGAGGATGTCAATCATGGAGGTGAAACAGGACCCCATCAAACATGAGCAGCCAACAGATTATGAGGAAACTGTGTTAAATAAGATGAACAGACCCCCTTCAAGTAAAGTACGTACATTGTTTTGTGTTGATATGTTGGCTTACATTTCCATAATTCTAATACTGTGCCAGTAGAAAAACATCTGTCCCTGCCGTAGGGCTCTCTAAAAATACACACATCAGAGAAAATTGCACATCACAGGACAAAGGCAGTGCTCATGGTTTCTCTTCTCCCCAGGTGGACCAGTACATGTGCCTGGTTTGCGGCAGTGGGACTGCTGAGGACCGCCTGCTGTTGTGTGATGGCTGCGACGACAGCTATCACATCTTCTGTCTGATCCCCCCCCTCCACGATGTTCCCAAAGGCGACTGGAGGTGCCCCAAGTGCCTGGCTCAGGTGAGCTTCACCACCAGGGAGCTAAATCCCAGCAGAGACGCTCATAATGAGGAACAAGAGTATAATCATCTGACTGGTATCTACAAATATTATACGACTCCACGCTTTTACCTTTTGTATTTATTCTTTATTTTATTTATATTTTTTTCATAGGAATGTGGCAAACCTCCTGTGGCTTTTGGCTTTGAGCAGGCGAGCAGGAGCTACACCCTCCAGTCTTTTGGAGACATGGCCGATTCCTTCAAGTCTGATTATTTCAACATGCCAGTTCATGTGAGTTTGCATAACATGTTAATATAATTACAAATGGTTTCAGCGTGTGTTTTTGGTCATTGCATGCCGTCTAACTCACAGTTTTAAGTGGGTGGGTTTTATTCTGTTCTCATTTCTCACATTTACCGATGTTAAAGGGTCCATGGGTTGCTTTTTGATATAAGCTCTCTCATGTATGTGCAGGTTTATTTGAAATGTGGATATACATTTGCACTGACAGATGGGAAAATGTGATACATGGTCAAATATAGGATACTGACATGGATAACCATGTCTTAGGGCTTGGTATTGTTTTAAAAATTACAATACCTACATCTTGTAATGTGGTACCAATACAAATCTTTAATTTGATACTTTTTTTCTATACGATACTGTGTGAATAAAAGCAATTCAGTTGCGTAAAATGCCACCAGACTCTAAAAGTATGGCTATACCATATGCCTGTAAATGTTTTGGTGCCATCTTGTTACGCTGAACTGCCAAAGATGTCAAATACACTGTGCTAAAACTCAGCACATCCCAGACTTTATGGGCTATAGCTGCTGCAATAGTTGGCCAATGCATTACATTAATTGGCTTTGACCGAAAGCATACAAATTTTCATTTTTCTCTGATAAAGGCATCATTTGACTGGAGATCTTTCAATACTACTCTGTACTGGATTATGTCAGCTGATACCTAACTGGGTACCAATGCCCTGCCATATCTATTGATAGATAATGAAATTCTGACAGTTTTTTTTTTGTTTTTTTTTTGCCTGGACAGATGGTAGAAATGAGAGTAGAAATGCGATCAATAATTAAACAAACTTAATGTACGAGGACAAAATTAATTCATATGAGGAGAACACATAATAGCACTTGATTTAATGATGACTCTATTATCTACATGTATTATTTTTTTCAAGGGATGCTACCACTGGCAGTGGTGAGAATTATATTATTTCTATTCAAGACCTTTGAAAGCCCCATGAACATAATATGTTGCATGGACAGTTTATATGGAGACCTGCATGGGAGACTGTCTGCTGAAGGACTAGCCCATCCATAGGCAGTCTAAGGTTACACCTCTGTTATTGGATGCTATTTTACAATTACATTTGAACATATAATGTATGTTAAACCAGATTACGATTTTTCAAACAGAAGTTGTATCAACGTCATTACTGGTTTAATTAAGTGTTATCATTCAAACCTCCAAAGCCCTTGTAAAAGTAGCATGCACTAAATATTTCAATAATTTAAAATGATCCTTTTTATGTGCTGTGAAACATGAGGAAAATTTTAGGAGATCTTTGAGAAAAACAGTCCTGAACACTGACTTTGGTCTGTGACAAAGGAATTCTTTGTTAACACGCTTTCAGAGAGAGTCCTGTTTGTCTTATCAGATGTTGTGCACCCCACCCACACCCACACACACTCACACACACTCACTCTCACATCCTGTAAACACACTCTTAAAAGAGAAGAGGTTAGAGGTCTTTCTTTAGACCTTTTTGCACATACTTCTTGGTAAATTTCTGGGATACCTTTTCAGGCATTGCTAGTTATTTTCACAATTCACACATGCACTGCATTTATAAAAAAAAATCTATCTTTTGCCTTTTCACACATGCCATGACAATGTGGGAATAGATGGGATGTGGGACAGTCCAGCAGGTGGTGGTATGCAACACTTAAGATGTCAACAGCCATTAAACTCAACTAAAGAAGATGGAGTATGGCTGGATGTGTGTGCAGATGGCAAAAAACCTTGCATCTTTCATCTGATGTATGTAACTCTTTACATGCACTCCTTTCATTCACAACATAACCAGCATTTTCCCTGAAATCCAATGAGCTTTTGAGGAGGGAAAAGGAAGGAGAAGGAAAAAGAAAACCTCATGAGCGACAAGTTTGAGGCAGAACGTTTTAATTCTAGAAATAGATTATGTTCTTGTCATTGATCCCAAGCAGACATATTCTGACATGTGTCACATAGTCATCCCATGTTATCCCTTTTCGAATTTCAGATGGTTCCCACTGAGCTGGTGGAGAAGGAGTTCTGGCGTCTAGTCAGCACCATTGAGGAGGACGTCACTGTGGAGTACGGAGCAGACATCGCCTCTAAGGAGTTTGGGAGTGGTTTCCCTTTGAGTAACAGCCATTTTGAAGTCTCTCCTGAGGACGAGGTACAACCTGTCTGCTGTTATGGGAATGGTGTACTATAATTGTCTACATACAGTTTGTTTTTTGTTTTTTTCATAATTTGGTTTCTTTAACTTAATTCATTGAACTTGAATTTAACTAGAAACTATAAAAACATGTGTATACCTTTTAAGTTTCTTACAGAAAATATAAGTGGTTGTAAAGGGGAAAATTGATAAAATATTTTACCTCCTCAGCCTTTATATATGTCAGCAACCATTACCACACACAATATTTCATATACATCAATCATCAACGCAAAAATAACTTGGAATCCTACAAATGATGTTAACAGGACTGATATAATGTAATGCTCAGTTCTCCCAGTGATGGCTACTGTAATGCCAGCTGGACGGGGCTGTACTTGAGTACAGTGGAGTATTGAGACCTGTGTGTGACCTGCAGCATTACCTGAGCAGCGGCTGGAACCTGAACAACATGCCGGTGCTGGACGCCTCCGTGCTGACTCACATTACAGCCGACATCTGTGGGATGAAGTTACCCTGGCTGTATGTGGGCATGTGCTTCTCGTCCTTCTGCTGGCATATCGAGGACCACTGGAGCTACTCCATAAACTACCTTCATTGGTAAAGTGCACTCTCTAAGCTCTATTGTGTATCTATCACAGTGATTTTATGTAGATATAAAAGCAATCTGGTACTTTCACTAATTTTTTTTTTTTTTTTTAGATGAGATTTATTTCTGAAATATTCTTAAAAGAAATGTGTGTGGTGGTGCTTGTTAAGTGTTTTTCCACTTATAGCTCTTAACATCTTTTCAGGGGGGAGCCAAAGACGTGGTACGGGGCCCCTGGTTATGCCGCAGAGCACCTTGAGGCGGTCATGAAGAACCTGGCACCTGAGCTGTTTGAGTCTCAGCCTGATCTCCTTCACCAGCTGGTCACCATTATGAATCCCAACACGCTAATGAACAACGGTGTTCCGGTAACCTGCTCTCACTGTTACACTCATTTATTAATCATCACATTTAAATGTCTTAAACCGAGCGAGATATTTATCCACTAAGTGTTATGACTTACCTTCAAATATCACACATCACACTTGCACAGAAAATATGTTTGTTAATATACATCAAATGTAATGCTCCTCTATAATCAACAAAGTAGATACAAATTTTAAACATGTTGCAGTTTCTTACTGCTTTTTGTAGATAAATGCCAGTCTCATATCCTCTTAAGAATAAATTATTATTGTAAAAATTACAGTAAAACTGTTTCCGTCTCGTAATATATATATATTTTCTTTTTTTAACTAGATTTATCGCACCAACCAGTGTGCAGGCGAGTTTGTTATTACTTTCCCCCGAGCGTACCACAGTGGATTTAACCAGGGCTTCAACTTTGCTGAAGCTGTCAACTTTTGCACCATGGACTGGGTAAGAAAATCTGTTGTCACTCTGTGTGCACAGTATCGGATCATTTTTATACTTGTCATGGTGTAATGTCATAGTGTTTATACAGTCTTAGTTCTGTTCATGCCCAAAGATTTTACTGAGAATTATGTTTCTCCAGCGTTAATATTTAAGGATGCTCTAAATAATTGGTTGAAACAAAAGCGTTGAAAAATTCTGTAGTCATAATGATAACTTATTTGCATAATATCACCTTTCACGCAGAGATGTAGCCCAATGTGCTTTACATGACAGAAATTAAAATGATTTTAAAGACCTCCAATACAGATAATATGGTAGAAAAATCAGATTTCCAGGAACGGAGGTCTGTTGTGATTCCTATTCATTTTTTGTTCCTATTGGTCCATCGCTCTTAAACTCAAACTCATCCATATATTTTCTGACAGATGCCCATTGGTCGTAACTGTGTGGCGCACTATCGGCAGCTGAGCAGGTACTGTGTCTTCTCACATGACGAGATGGTTTGTAATATGGCCTACAAAGCAGACACGATGGATGTTGAGCTGGCGGCAGCAGTTCAGAGGGAGATGATGGTGATGGTCCAAGAAGAAGAAGAACTGCGAGAGAAGATTAAAAAAATGGTGAGAGAGATTTCTTGTTAGGACTCTGTTCTTATTTTGGTAACACAGTTCAGTGATAGCAGGATGTAGTTTAAGTATTACAGCACATATTAAAGACATCCAGGAAATAAATTGATTCATATGGAAATTTTACATCATTACAAATCATTAACAGGATGCAATGACTTGATTTTTGCTATGCAAATAAAACATCTGAACACTTAAAAATATTAAATCCCATTAATTTTTCAGTGTTTTGTATTACATCTTGTCGGTCACTTATTACAAAGTTATTACAAACGTGTCATCAGGGATTTATTAGAGAATAGTTTGAACTTTAGAAGGAAACTTTCTCCCCTCTGCACAGCTGTCTAATTTAGCTCCCCTGTCTCTTCTGCAGCTCTAATGACTGTGACTGTTTTTCCCCAGGGTGTGGTGCAATCTCGACAAGTTGATTATGAGGTGCTCCCAGACGAGGAGCGGCAGTGCTGCAAGTGTCGGACCACCTGCTACCTGTCTGGCATCACCTGTGCCTGCAGTCCTGACAAGATGGTTTGTCTGTACCACACCCAGGACCTCTGCTCCTGTCCTCATAGCAACCTTACACTCCAGTGAGTCCTCAGTAATCACAGCAACTGAACAAACTCGCTTCTGAATTTGACTTGTGTTTTTACTACTATTATGAGTTATCTGCATCAACTCTTTGGCATGCTAAATGCTGCATGCATCAGGATTTTTCCCAACTTTTATCCTAAAATGAACTTATATTTTTGTATTACATTTGAATGAAACCATTCAGGGAAAAAGATTACATTTACACAAAATCACAGCTGGTTTAAATGTTTCAACACAATATACAGATAAATCATCACTCAGAACAATAGTACGAGACCCAAACTAGCAGAAATGGGCAGCTTTGCTGACATGTTTTTACATGAAGAGTGAAGTTAAGTCTTAACTGAATAACTTAAAACTACAATACCCAGCACATGACACTTACCAAGGTGTGTCAGCAAAAATGAGCTGTACTTTCAGGTTTGTCTGCAGTGAAGTATTTCTACCTCTGAGAAAAGTTACAATAGAAAAGGAAATGCACGTAAGACACACAATGCATACAAATGTTTATTCAAATATTATCCAAAATTCCTAATTGACCATTTCCAGGCAATGCATAAAACTGTACAAAAAACAAAGGTATGTACATATATTGAATGTTGATATTGATGCTCCATGTTATATAACGTGAGTGACATCATGTACAGTAGAGTCAGAGCGCTGCATTAGGCATAGGAGCATGTAGTTTTTTGACTGAGTCTCACAATGTAATTAAAAAAAAATTCTGAGGCAGTGATATGGGAAGATACAGTAAAAGAATTTCAAGTTTTGGTCTGATAAGATGATATAAAACAACCATACCTTGATAGCTCTTACAATATCCAATTTTCGCATTCTAGAAAGCATACGTTTTCTCAGATTCTTTCACATTTTTAATGTTGCTGAAAAAAAAAAAATCATAGGGAGAATATTGAAGCTTCAGTGTTGTATAAATAACAAAGCAGTTTGGTTTTGCAGTGATATACATTCATTAATTGAAGTTAAATGTTCTCCACTGTCATGAAAATCAGCTGTTAAATGTTGAAGGAAAAAAGCCCGACTGTCTACTTGCATTCAGTTTCCCAAAAGTGTCATTTTAAATTTGTCATTTGGTAGAGGAAACAGAACTTTTTACTGAACCTTGACCAGTGTCAATCATTATTATACATTCATTGCCGTGTCTTTCCCTTTAGTTACAAGTTTACACTGGATGAGCTGTATCCCATGATGGCGTCAGTAAAACTGCGTGCAGAGTCCTATAAGGACTGGCTCTGCAGTGTGCAGGACATCCTGGAGAACAAAGGAAACAAGAAAAGAAGTGAGGAACATTCTGTACTACAAACTTGGTTATCCCAAAAATGTCTTTCTCATTTTAAGGAAAAACAACCATTGACATCGCACTCGGTATAATATTACTTAACTTCATATTTTGTACTTTGTAAGAGTTTTTACTGCTTTCTGGTCAGGTTTGGAAGAGCTTCACAGCCTGGCAGAGCAGGCAGAAACAAAGGCGTATCCGCAAATTGGCCTCCTGGACCAGCTACGCACAGTGGCCTCAGAGGCTGATAAAGTTGCTGTGATGGCACAACAGCTCCTTAATGGAAAGAGGCAGACAAGGTACGACGAGAAGAGATTAGACATTGTTCTCATAATGCTTTACACTCAACATTGTTTAAGTGATCTTCTTACTACTTCTTGTAGTTATCTGTCTGTTCTGTACATTAGTGTACAGAATTTAACTTGTCAGTCAAAGGTGGCACAATATTGACGTGAATTTCAAGGTGCATTGTTGTTTGGAGACATCAATTATGTAATGATATAGTTTTTGTTGTTGCTGTTTAAGACAATTCTGTCATTGATAATTGTTTTTATAGATCTCTTGAGCAGTTTTTTTTTTGTTTTGTTTTTTGTTTTTCAGGTATCGTTCTGGAGGAGGAAAGTCTCAAAACCAGAACGAGTTGACTGTTGAGGAACTGAGGTCTTTTGTCCGACAGTTAGACAACCTGCCATGCAACATTCGACAGGCTCCTTTACTGAAGGTGAATAAGCCTGGATTAGAGGCATGAACTTCACAAAGCTACTTGAATGTTAAATATAATTAAAATTGAACTGGTAATTCTGAAAAATTAGCCCATATGAAATCAGACTTTTATGTTTGAGTCTAAAAATATCAGAATGTGAGTGAATTTAGACAAGTTTTTGTCCCATTAGTAAACATCAGTCCCTAAATGCCCATTGAATGTGTCCTCCAGGACCTATTGACCCGGGTAGATGACTTCCAGCAGCGCGGCGAGCGTCTCCTCTCCGATGAGTCACCCAGTCCACTGGAGCTGCAGGAGCTGCTGGACGTGAGCCTGGGCCTGGACGTGGAGCTGCCTCAGCTGCCCTTGCTGAGGGAGAGGCTGGAGCAGGCCCGCTGGCTGGAGGCCGTGCAGCAAGCCAGCAGCCGGCCTGAAAGCCTCTGTCTGGACACCATGAGGAGGCTGATAGACCAGGGCGTGGGCCTGGCCCCTCACAGCTCTGTGGAAAGAGCCATGGCTCGTCTGCAGGAGCTGCTGACCGTGTCGGAGCAGTGGGAGGAGCGGGTGCTCAGTCTCATGGAAGCCAGGTAAGGACACTGAGCTGCATTGGGCCTCAGGTTGTATTTCTAGAGCTTTTATCTTTGTGTCAAGACAGGAGCAGTCAATAGTTTAATTAAAAATGATCCATTAACCACGTTCAGATACTTCAGCTTTTTTCTCTCAGTATTTTTTTGTTTGTTTATTTATTAATTTATTGCAGTGTTTTTAACTTTTGTATATGAAGGAATCTTCAGAAACAGAACCTTCAAGGTTGGCAAAGTTTTGGCATATGGTATAACTTAACTATGAAAAACGTAAAAAACCAAAACTACAGCGATGACAGACCTTTCATTACACATGCACAAACACACTTACTCTTCACTAGCTCTGAGGGACAGTCTCTGAAAGCTCTGAAGAGCTTTTCATGCCTACGTGCAGGCAACAGCTGTGGCCTTAGGCATTATGTTTTCGGGTTGTCTGTCCCATTCTAATGAACATAATATCTCAAGAGCACCTTGAGGGAATTTCTTTAAATTTGGCGCAAATGTACACATGCACTCAAAAATAGACTGATTACATTTTGGTGGTAAAGAATTTATACGCTAGACACATTTTCACCCAAATATCCAAGTGGATAAAATCATGAAGTAATGACATTTATATCCTCAACTTTGCTGGGACATTATAATGTTCTGATTAGATACTGATTTGGTGACACTAATCTTTGGTGTACACCTTGAAACTTTGCTGATAGTATAGATTTTCTGTGCTGCTGCATTGAAGATGTGTGAAGCATCCATGTTTTGGAAGTTGTTGCTTAACTACAACTAATATTTAGCTTCAGGTGATTGTTGTTGCACCATGTGTAGAGGCTCTCTATCCGTCCTCTGCACTCGTTCATAAAATTAGTCTGTAGTTAAAGATGGCATGTTTCTCACTGCAAAGTATTCACTGGAGAAATATATGTTAATATAGTGAGATTTTGCCAAAACCACTCTTGATGCTTTATTAAATTCCTTCAAAGTCTTGACTGGAGACTTGACTGATTGGTGGAGGAATACTACTGAGATGCAGTAATTCATATAACATACTAAAATACAGTTAAGTCTTTTTGTCTCTTCTAACAGTAAATTTATGTAGTAAAGTTATGTAGTTTTTTGATTTTCTTAAATTGTGGTGTCAAACGTGAAGTGAAAATGTGAAGCCCGCTTTAACATCAGACTGCGGCAAGTAAAATGTGCCAAGTCGGCAGAGCAGGATCATGGTGGATAAAGAGGATCATGGTATTGTAGCGGTGCTTAAACCACCGATGGCACCACAGAGACTACACACTGTAAAGCACCAGACTTTGTCATAGCAAGCTCTTATGATCGACACTTAATGTTTTTATATATCTATCAAAAATGCAGTCATTTTTTTGCTAAGATTGAAAACTGAAACACACAAGACAAAAGATTTTTCCTTTATTTTACCAGGTGAGTCCATTGAGAACCAATTCTCATTTACAATGACGACCTGGCCAAGAGGCAGCATAAAGCAAAGAAAAACAAACGAGAAACATTCATACAAATCAATACAAAAACAAAAGAATACAATAAGGGTTGTAAAGATAAAATAGGCTAAAAGCATGTACAACAGTCAGCTACTGCTGCCTTCAGCAAACTTTTAAAAGATGAAAGTGGGATGAAGGAAATGAGTTTTAGCGTCTGTTGTAATTGATAAAGATAGAGTGACACTTCATGTACACTGTATTTACAAAGTTCATGTTCCTTCACAGGCCATGTCACAGCATAGAAACATTAGACACCGCTCTACAAGAAGTAGAAAACATCCCCGCTTATCTCCCCAACTGTCTGCAGCTGAAAGATGTCATCACCAAAGCCAAGAAATGGCTCCAGGAAGCCGAAGCACTCCAGGTGAAATATACTTCAACTTAAGAATGAATGTTTTGAACACTTGGTCAGAGATGATTGAGTTTGGGTCATAAATCTTGTGTGTGCACACTTGCAGCTTGGGGGTCGTATTCCCGTGCTGGAAAGCCTCTCTGAGCTGCTTCTCAGAGCAGAGGGCCTCCCAGTGAGGCTCGACCCGCTGAGTCGCCTGGAGGCCCTCGTCAGTGATGTTCAGACCTGGAAGGAGAGCGCAGCCAAGACATTCCTACTGAAAAACTCTCCTTTCTCTCTCCTTGAGGTAAAGCAATATCAGTATGCTCATTTTAAAGCTGTTTTTCAAATATGTCAGGACCAATAAATAAAGTGTGTTGGCTTTTATGTTTTTAGGTGCTGTGCCCGAGATGTGATGTTGGGACTGGGCAACAGAAGTCAAGATCTAAAAAGGCAAAAGAAGCCACACAGATCAGCAAAAAATCTTCATCAAAACTGGAGTCTGTGTGTGATGTGGAGAGAGCGCTCTCTGAAAGCAAGGACTCGGCATCTGCTGTGAGTGTATCTGTTGGATTTTATTGTTTCTCACATCAGCAACTACAATGCAGTGACAATACATTTTAACAGGGTTTGACAACAGGCTGCATATTTCAGCTTGTGTTAACAGCAATAACATTTGTTTCAAATGTGCAGAAAACCCAACTGTGCTCAAAATCCAAACTGATATAAGGGAAAAATGACCACCTTTTATGTGGATGTCCAATCAGTATTTATGACAAATACAGTCAGTTTAAAGAAAAAATTCCTCAGTGCCACTAAAGCTGAGTTCTGCTGCTCGCAAAGCTGTGCTGGCATTTCCTGCATGTAACAGGATGCATTTTGCACAGCAAAACATAGTGCTGGCTGACAAAAATAGTCACTAAATGGTCATCTGCCCTCTAAGCCCTGCTGGTCTTCATTATCTTTTCCAGTTATTTTAAGGATGAAATCACCAGAACAACTTTGTCCAATAAAACTTTCATGCTTGGTAATGCAGAATCTCTCAGGGTTGGCGAAAGCATCCAACAAAAACTGCCCACGCTGAAATTCATCGCAGCAGAACGATACCGTTTCTGTTGGGTCTCTTTTGGCAGCTCAGATTCTGGCCTCGGCCTCTCTTTGCTGCATTTTTCAGCCTCTGTAGAAGATGTTTTGGTGTGGAGTTCGCTTATATTTTGTGGATGCTATTTTTGTTGTTGGAAAAATAGCTAGTGTGCAATACAAGTGAAGAGGACAAGGAAGTTCATATCTTGTGAACTATATATGCAAGCTAAAAAATAAAATCCTGTAGTCCTTCTTGCAAAGAACTATGTTATTGTCACATCAAAATAGGGCGCAGGACGCAGAAAAAAAATTTCGATTTTGCAGCTGCCGACTCATCTTTCACGATCAATGTAGCATGCACTGAGGGATTTATTGCTTCAGTCGACTGCATGAACATCTTAACTGATTGGGCATCTCCATAAAAGTTGGCAAGTTTTCCCTTTAGGGGCCAATCTTCCTTTTTTCTGGTAGTGCAGCTAAAAAGTGCCTTTTAACTGTGTAAAGTCCCGATGACCTTGAGGCTGCTCTCTAAAATGCCAGTCACACTTCAGTGAGACATTCAGATTTAATAGAGGAGCCTCAAACACACACACACAAAAATATACCCAGACGACATAGTAAATCATTCATTATTCCAAAATGACCCAATATGGCATATTATTCCCTGGCGGTTGAGTGATTTGAGATGTTACATTCCTTTTTTTCAAAAATTATTTGAAATAGGCCATTCTTTAAGCCAAAAAGAATGTAAAACATACTTAACATCAAAAATTATACATGTACCTCTGTTTTATCAGTGCTTTTAACAGCCTTATGTTGGGCTGTCAGTGATGAAATGTATCGCTGTAATGTTTGAGTGGAACATTTACATATAGTAGAAAGTTAACCCTATTTCAACACCGTGTGGTGATGTTACCTTGACAGCCTAAAATTGTAACAGGGGGTCATGAATCCTGATCTGGTGTGAGATTGTAGACTGAGAATGACATTAGTTTTTCTGTTATTTTCTTCCCTGACAGATGGTCACTCTTGCCGAGGTCCGCCAGAGGGAGATGGAGATCTTGTTGGCTCTGCGTTCTTCAAATGAGTCCAAGCTTGTTCCTGCTGAAAACTGTTGTGCACTTAGTGTTTGCGTTTGCCAAAAGGCTCCTTCAGGTGCCATGGTGAAGTGCGAGCTCTGTCGAGAAGTGTTCCACTGTGGCTGCGTTACAACAGCCGCGGACCTCGAGTACGGCCGAGCCTGGCTTTGCCCAATTTGCCAGCGGTCGAGGAAACCCCCTCTGGACAAGGTCCTGCCTCTGTTGGCTTCGCTGCAGAGGATTCGGGTACGACTCCCAGAAGGGGATGCCCTGCGCTTCCTCATCGAGAGGACGGTGCGATGGCAGCACAGAGTTCAGCAGGCGTGCACAGAGGGAGTGCTGGAGAAAGTGTCAAAGATGGTCAGTGGGAACACGTTATTACTCACTGTAAATGTAGTTGAATAGATTTTGCTCTTGATTGTTGTTGTTGTTGATATAATTCATCATCAGTGTTTGTTTTCTTTGTGACATTAATGATGCAGATGTTCCAATCGCTCTTAAGCATACCAATGTTTATTGTTAAATGTTTCAGGGGAAATCGGGGCACGGAATATCTTCACATCGGACTCAGGAAATAAACGGTTCATTTTATCATATAGAGCACAAGTCTGTTCCTCTCCAGGGTGAGTGTTAGAGCTTTAAAAGAATACCTCACCCCCACAGTGGTCATATGTATATTGATTACTCATTCCATGTTACAATGAACTCAGGAAGAAAATTTGTATTTTTTTCTCATGCCTCCTCAGTAAACAAAGAATCCAAAAACTGAAAAAAAATTCTTGATGAACTGGAATAAAAGAGGTCCCTGTATAACATCAAAACTATATCAAAACATCAGTTTACAATCTCTCACACAACTTCAGGTCTCATTTATCCAGTCGTATGCTCAGTAATTCCCAAACACACGCATTTTCCCTCAGACTTTACAATTTAAAACACTAGTCCCATGCACAGACGAGTAGCACAGCTGGAGAAATGTTAAAAATAATAACATTTTAGCAGAAATGCATGTGTTTGGGAAGTAGTGATCCTTCGACTGGATTAATGGGACTTGGATTATAATGCACGAGTTGTGCGAAAGTTTGTAAACAGGTGTTTTTATATAGTTTTGCTGTTCTTAACCACAGCCCCCTTTTACTTGAATTTCTCAAGAATTGTATCTGTTGGATTTTTTGTCCTCTGTGTAGGCATGCTAGAAAAACAGTTTTTTTTCAGGAATTCATCATAACACGTGGTAAGTAACTCATATAAATATGAACATTTGGGGGTGAATTATTCCTTAAAGCACTTTGCATCTGTGCATACTTTGCATTTTCCTTCGAATTTCACCTCTTAACTCTCTGCCGCTTATCATATTTGTCGCAGGTCTCTGTCCTGAGCTGGAGGAGCTGATGGTGGAGGGATTCCTGCTGCAGGTCACACTGCCTGAAACCGAGCAGCTGTACAGATACCTGCTCTACAAACTGGCTCCCCTGCCCTCACATAGCCCCCTTCACACAGAACAGGACCAACAGTGTCAGCGAGGGAGCCCCCACCACCACAAGGTAAAGACAGATATATGGATCGCACTCTCCGTCACACTGGATGTAGTTGTATAATTGCTATTTTTTAGGGATGCAAAATAAAGTCAGCACATCAACGGTATTGGTCAATATTGGCTTTAAAATGAATTATCAGAATCGGCCAGTATGGTGATATCTGCTGATGCGACAAACCAATTTTTTTTGTTTTTCCTTTCATTTTTTATTTAAAGTGAAGTACAAAACATCAGGTAAATGATACAGCACAGATAACAAAACAACATATCTGAAAAATATACAAATACAGATATACAAATATGAGTATGTATGAAGATATAAATTACAAAAATTAAACAAACAGATAAACAGACAATAAAATAAATAAGTAAATAAAAGAAAATAAATATAAATGCAGAAATAAACTTGGGTTCAGGCACACAGATGGGGTATGTTCTGTCAGAGGATTTGGGAGAGGAGTTGCATAATAAAAAAAAAGGTGATTATATCTATTGGCATTGGTTATCGACCAAATGAGTTGTTGTACCATTTTTTCCCCTGTTACAGGGTTTTTTGGGGGGAGATTGCCCTTAGACAATGTGAGGGTCTAAGGGCAGAGGGATGTCATTTGCTGTAAAGCCCTCCGAGGCAAACTGTGTCTTGTGATAATGGACTTTATAAATAAAATTGACTTGACTTGACTTTTGTATATATCGGCATATCCTCCAGCATCCAGACTACTTTTTGGTATGTTATTGTAATATTTATGTCTTAATACAGAACGGAGTTTCCGGTCACAAAAAGGAAGCGGTGAACGGTCAGAGCAAGAGGACCAAGCGGCGTAAGGACAGCTCCGACTCTCAGCACAGCGAGAAGGCCAAGAAATGCCGCAAGAAGAAGTCTAAGAAGAGCAAAGAGAGGAGCGAAGAAACAAAGCAGGCTTGTTCTCCCACACACACAGCTTCTGACCCCGCTGCTTCAGATTCAGAGGAGGACTACTCACTGTGTGCTGCGCCGTGGTGCAGAGAGCCAGAGGGCGACGAGGTTGGTTTTAAATCAGTCTACTGAATATTCTACATGAAGAGTTTAAACTGATTTAAGGGCTGGTTTTGTTAACTGTTGTTGTTCTCATCTCACTGCTTTCAGGTAAATTGGGTCCAATGTGACGGCAGCTGTAATCAGTGGTTCCACCAGATCTGTGTAGGACTGTCTGCTGAGCGCGCAGAGAAGGAGGACTATATTTGCATAAGCTGCACACAGCCAGACTACGACAGAGGAGAATGAGGACCAAAAAGTGACTTGAAGGATCAGCAGTTTTGTTGTGGGCCGCAGCACTTGAGGGTACACCTGAGCTCTGTGCGCTCCTGTGGCTTCTCCCCCCTTTACCTTCTGGCTTGCCCTTAGTGAACATGGTGCTATTTACTGTTTCTTTTTCCAGAGTTACAAAAGACTTCTGTCACTGTTTTTGTCACGTGGCTGGTTTTTCAGCCAATCAACTAAATCCTTTTCTGAAACTTTCCAGGACTTGATGCAGATGTACATAATGGCAAAATGTTTCAACAGCGCAGGGATTTTTCAACCAAAAAAAAAAAGTCAATTTGACACCACATTTTAGAACTGCTTTTTTTTTTTTTTTTTACATACATCTGAACAATGTGAAACTTATCTTTTTCTTGTAGAGTAAATATTATTTATCTAAGCAATAACTGAACCAACTAATTGAGGTTCAGTTTTCACCTGAGCTATATTTGTGCTTAGAAAGTCTTTGATAGAATGCCTTCTTGAAGCAAAAACCCTGAATAATACACTTTATGAATCCTATGATATTATACAGTTCAATTAAAATTTGTGAACAGGACTTGAATCGGAAAGAAACGACTGTTTGTCTGAGCTTTTTAATCCAATATGTGCAAAAGTTTGCACCTGAGTATTTGCCCATATCCCTTAACGAGTCACTGACTTCAGTCCGAATCCTTTTTGCAATGTCTGCGAAAGAAAATCACGAGTCCCGGCATTGGCTGAGACTTAATCATGTTCACAAAATGCAAATGAACTGTCCGACATCAAAGGAATGTACATTTTGTTTTAGGGTGGATTTTCCCTCTATGGTTTAGATGAAAATATTGTGTTGGACTTAGATTTAACACAGACTGTGTGATTTATTTGCCACGGGTATATGACCTTTTTCTGCTCCTTTGGGTAAATAATATAATTCATATGTTGCAGTTTGCATTATAAAATAAAAAACTGTTTGTTCCCAAATGCCTGGAGTCATCAATCTTCTTGGTGCTAAATGCTATACAGGCATAATATATCATTTGTTGTCTGCAGTAGATTTTGATTGGTTTACTTTGATTTCCTCTCAGACCGTTACGGTCTCTCTAAAAGAAGAACTGTTCTACTCAAATGATCTATTTCGGGAATTCAAAACAACAACAGGAAATGTGTCTGTATTCGGCTTGGAAATGCATTTTTGTCTATCAGTGATTACAAGTGAGAAACAAAATATGACTTTAAAAAAATGTACTCATACTGTAGGGGAGATCAGGATTAGTTGGCACACTTTTCACTCTGCTATATTTTTTGGCCAGAATTCATTTTTAAATATTAGAATAATAGGTTAAAGTGATAGTTGTAGATTTTTGAATTGGGGCTATATGAGATATTTATGTATGGTCAGTGTATAACATACATTAGCTGGTGGACACTTGGTGCACACTTCCAGTTTGCGCAGACGGGGCGCACACCACACATGTTGGTATGGGAAATGTATTTCACTTTAAAAAAGGCCTACCCAAAAAAATCAATATCAATCAAAGTGGACATTATACACACAGCCTTTTCCATTGGCACCAATTTTCTTATCCAGCTCCGGTCAGCTTTTTGGGTCAGAAAGTTCTGTCAGTGGCTGTTTCGCAATCCGATTGAAATGAAACTTAATTTTTAAAATACTCTCAGTACAGCATTCACTTAGACTGTTATTGTATTTTTTTAGGTTCTTATAGTTGAATCTGTTACTTTTAAAACCAACCCTGCTCACATTTGACCCAACTTTGTGATGAAATTATGTCCGCCAGCCACCATCACTCATCACAGATTTTTAGATCTGAGATCAAAACATAGCTGATTCCTTTGTCCATAGCTGCGAGTCATATATTTCAAAAACCTCTTTCTAACAGTTTTACAAAACGTTAAGTCCACACCAACTTCTTACTTCTGATACTATAAAACTTAAATGTCAGCCTCACTAAAGAAGTCGGTGACTTTCATTTTAACAAAATAGATGAGTGCAGGTCAACAAAGCAAACATTTTGATGTTACGTTTTGGTTTCTGTGACCTTTAATCCTTTAAAACCTAAGCAAGTTCTTTCAAAAACAGGGGAAGAAGGCAGTAAGCAACTTAACCATGAAATAAATGAGTAAAAAGTTGCTATTACCTGAAAATAAGCAAAAAAAGAAAAGCAAACAAAAGCAAATGAGAAAATGTCATGAAAAAAATGCAGAAAAATTGAGAAATATATGCAGAATTCTTCTGTAACACAAATTTAATTATAAACTGTTTCTGTACATTTTTCTTTCTTTTTTTTTTTTAAATAAGTTTGTAATAATTGTCACCCTCTTTTAAAAATAAAAAAAATCTGTTTATTTGCCTTCATTTTCTTTTTCACCTTTGACTTATTTCATGCAATTTTTGGGACATTTCTTGCCAGGTTGGTGATTATATTTTTCATCATGTTTTTGAAAGAAACCAAACCAAATTGCTCAGGTTTGAAAGGGTTAAATACCTTGCGAAAGGTGTCTGAAGGCAGCACAAGAAAACTGATGGCCAACCAGGTTTTAAAGGGTTTAAAGGACCAAAAAAATAGCTGCTTCTTGAGTTGAAGAATTCATTGTAAAATAGAAAATGACACTATCAGAGTATATTGATAATAACATAAATACTCATGTGAACAGTGGGGCCTCTGATTCAACAATGATGCAAACATCCACTAACATCTAGTCAGTATTGTACAGAACATGTTATACCATATTTGGCATTTTAAATCAGTTTATGAATAACTGCAGTTTATAAACATTAAAGATCAGCACCTCACAATAGCTTTTCAGGACCATCAGATTAGTAAACTCATGTTTTAGAGGCTCCCTGTGGAGTTATCTTAAATCTCAATCATGTATGTAAATACAACACAAAACAACATAATCTCACATCCTGAGCTGCCTCACCACCTGCTTCCTCTGTCAAGTTGTAATTTTCATTTAGGGTGTTTTTCCATGTCATATAACCCGAGAGATATTTTTCTATATACTTTCTCAGTGCCTGTAAATAGCACCTGATTGATCTTCTTATCATGCCCTGGTTCTGTTATTGTCTTATGTGTTTGTTTATTCCAATGTTGCAAGCTTTATGAAAGAAATAATGTATAAAAGCTGAGTTCTCTGGTGTAACACTGAGCACGTGTCACCTTTTATGAATCCCCCTGTCAGATTTCAAGTCAATCGCATAAAGAAAGTATATTAGCACATTTCATTATTATTAATTTTTAATGTGTTATCACTGATATTATTGCTATGCCATTTTCTTACTAAATATTTGGCATTATTGATGTTCGGTTAAATTGTTTTGTTCTTAAATGACTAACAGTTTAAAGATAACAGATAGTTAAAGTTGTTATCCTGACAGACAGAACTCAGGGAGATAATACCGTCAGCTTTACCGCGGGGGGCGTGGCCTGAAGTTCGCCGACTCGCCATCTTCATCCTGTTGTTGTTAGCTTGCAAGCTAGACGGGCTAGCTGCTCCCAGCATCTTCAGCAGTAAAACGAAGTCACGCCAAGATTTAAAAGTCAAAGTTGTGTTGTTGTAGCTGATTCAACACTACCTCTCTCCCGTCATCATGGACGAGGAATATTACAGCGGCAGCGGAGACTGGGAAGGCACGGGGGAGGGTCCCATGGTGAGATGACTTGTTGCTACTCGGTGCTCAGTTCATTAGCTAGCTAAGCAGCGTTAGCATAGCTGCAAATACACAAGCTGCTGATTTGTTTCCTCTACACTTTACAGTGAACACAGAGGTGATGTGTAGAGATAAATGCGGCCACACAACTGCGCTGACAAGATTTCCTGCATGGTTTGAATCTGCAGCAGCTTAGCGGATCCGCTAGCTAACTACAGGCTAACTAACGTTACAGCTAGATGACATGGAAATGAAAGTTTCATTAAAAGTTACTCAGCTCACTTTAATGTACAACTGAACCACTTCTTTAATCTCTGTCGTCGTATTTTAGATTATTGTTCCTAACATAAAATGTGCTTAAATCTGCCTCAGAAGCCAAATGCAGGCTCAATAACACTCAACACGAGTCTCGTTTGATGCTTTGTGTATTCATATAAATTCAGCTGAAAAAATGACCCCGTGTTGTAACTTATGGAAAGTCTATTTGTTGAAGGAGTTTAGTAAACGTTTAACCCGCTACTGTTCTCAAGCATAGAGCTTTCATCTACATGTTATTGTGCTTTAAAGCTGATGATGCTCAGTCACGTACATGTGACAAGTGTCTTTAAATTAATGTCCGTGATGTTTATTCTGTGACGCTTGTCACTCTCCATCAATATGACTGTTTGCAGAAAAAAATAAAGAATATCACTTGTAAATATTCGGCCTGGCCAATTATCGGGACCCATATTTTGCATTTTTCTAAATATCTGTATCAGCATTATATGTCAATGATCGCTGACAAAATTCATCAATTTAAGTGCAAAGAACGTGTCAGCATGGGAGGAACTTTTACTTTGTAAAACCTCAGGGAGCTAATTTTATTTATACATTTTTCATTTAAATTGTCACTTGAATTACTCAAAGTCTCAGTTTGTTAATTCCAAATTCGAAATATTGACAGAAAGATTTTCATTTTTATTGTAAATGCACATCAGTTCCAAATATTGGCTATTGGTCCCATAAACTACTAATAATCAGTATCAGCACTGAAAACCAACATCGGTTTACCCATAATAAATGTAAATATATAACCCAATTTGATAACGACAGAAGAGCCATTACAGAAGCATAAGCACATGTATTTATGTGTCTTTGAGCAGGATTATGTGGAAGGAGAAAATGATGGGAAGATCCAGGAAGACTGTTTGCAGAAATTCTCCAGCCGGGATTACATCATGGAGCCTGCCATCTTCAACACACTCAAAACGTGAGCACCTGTTTCTTCGTACAAACATAACATCATCGCCCTCATCCCACTGAGGGACACACAAAGCATCTCTAAATGAGAAAAAGCCAACAAAATAACTGAAAACTGAGAATTTGTTGATGGAAAACCACCCTTTTCTCTCATTTTTCTCACAGGTATTTTCAATCAGGTGGCTCTCCAGAACATGTCATCCAGCTTCTCTCTGAAAACTACTCTGCTGTGGCTCAGACCGTCAATCTGCTGGCAGAGTGGCTCATCCAGATGGGTAGGTTTCACTAGGTAGCCTACAAGATCCTGGGGTGTTTTCCGGGCAAACGAGTCAGAATTACTGTGCCCAAAACAAAGCTCTTCCCGCCCCGACTGTTGCCTTGTGCCTCGTTGATGACCATTCACTCATCTGTCATTTTTTTATTTTGATTGTAGGTGTAGAGCCCGCTCAGGTCCAGGAGCGAGTAGAAAATCACCTCAAGAGTCTCCTGATAAAACACTTTGACCCTCAGAAAGCTGATTCCATTTTCACTGTCGAGGGAGAGGTGAGATTTCTGAAAACCTGGTTGTAATTTTACAAATACGAGTGATCAGAAATCCTAAACATCTTTTGTCAAACATATTTATTTGTTTGAGTTTACACATGACCAAACCAATCCGGTCTTTTGTGTTTTCAGACTCCTGCTTGGCTCGAGCAGATGATAGCACACACTACATGGAGAGATCTTTTCTATAAGCTGGCAGAGGCTCACCCAGACTGCCTGATGCTCAACTTCACTGTAAAGGTACGGCAGTAAAAACGGCAGTAAAGCAGTTCCTGGCCCACAAGTGTAGGACTTATAGCACAATTATGTTTTAGAGTTAAGGCTGTTAATTAAAGTATATCAAGTCACTAATTTGTGATCTCTTTTATTGAGTTACTATAAAAAATAATATATTTTTTAACATTTATTTTAAATTTAATTTTTTCTATTATTTACTTCCCTCAGCAGAGAAATGGAGAATAGTTTACTGCTTTGTACTGAAACAGTATTTTAGGTCCACTAAAATTTGGCTCATTAAATGTCAGGATTTGTTTGTTTGTTTTTTTGTTTGTTTTGGGGTTTTTTTTTTTTTCAGTTTTAGGGATGCCCGATATTGCATTTTTGCCAATATCCGATATGCTGATATTTTCTGACTCTTGTTGGCTGATTGCTGATGCATATAATGACATAGGCACATTTCAATCTTTTTATGTTTCCTGTGACTATAAATTTAATCAGTTTGTCCTTTTTTTCTTTTTTTTTCTTTTTTTTTTAACTTTTTAACAGAAAAAAAGCAATTTCAAGATTTGTTTTCTGGCATGTTGAGATGGTAACCGGTCATTGTTTTTTGACATTCTACAGACTAAACAGTAATTGATGAATTAATAAATTAAAACGGCTCGTAGTTTAATGCTATGATTAATCAATACATAGATTCGCCATTCTTTCATACATTTTGTGAAATGAACATTTGTTAGCTTTGTTCAGCTTTTACATTATAATGCCTGAAAGAGTCTGTATGTCCGTTTTCTTCACGTGAACATATTTTGTGTGTGTGTGTGTGTGTATGTGTGTGTGTGTGTGTGTTTAGCTCATTTCAGACGCAGGTTATCAAGGTGAGATTACCAGTGTATCCACAGCGTGCCAGCAGCTGGAGGTTTTCTCGCGGGTGTTAAGGACGTCTTTAGCGACGCTGCTGGACGGAGGAGAAGAAAACCTGGAGAAGAACCTGCCAGAATTTGCTGTGAGCCTGTTGCTTCTCTGTTTCATTGACAGTGGTGCAATAAAATATAAGTGTCATTTCCATTTATCAGTTACTTTCTGCATACATTTACATTCAGCGTTTAGTAAGTTATTTTTAAAAATCTTTTTCATGTTTTCAAATATAGAATCATTTATATTGTACCTTAGTATCTACCTTGCACTTTTTTTTAATACGACATTTTAAAACCCAGATTTTAGTGCTGAAATGATGATATTATTAATCTCTGTATCTATTATTTTAGTTGATTAAAAAAAAATAAAATCAATGATTCTCACTTCTCAGATATGAGGGTTTGCTGTTTTTCAGTTTATATAATTGTAACTTGAATAAATATTTGAGTTTTGGACTGTTGGTCAGTCAGAAAGAACAACCAAGAATCATTTTCAGCTTGTTTTTCTGCTCCTAATCAGACATTTTATAGACAGAGGGATCATTATTTCTCTAGCTTGTTTATCGATTCGGCTTAGAAAGTGAGAGTTCAGTCCCAAATAAAAATATCAAGCTGATTTATTAAAACCACAGTGCATGTGCTGAACGTGTTGCTCTATGCTGAGCGGTTCCCTCCTCTCTCTTGTAGAAGATGGTGTGTCACGGTGAGCACACTTACCTCTTTGCCCAGGCGATGATGTCCATCCTCTCTCAGGAGGAGCAGGGCGGTTCAGCTGTTCGTAGGATTGGCCAGGAGGTGCAGAAGTCAGCGCATGAGAGGTAACTTTATCGTTTTTAATGAGATTCTTTTTTCTGTTTTTTTCAGGGAGTGGATTAACAATGTGGTTCAGAATATTACTGATGCATCTTTACATCTCTATACCGATGATAAAATTGTTTATTGTCATGCAAACGCATTCGACACTATTCAGTTGCACTTGTTCCATCTCAAATACTGCCGAAACAAAGGGTATGCTGTTTTCGAACAAAAGGAAGGTGCCAGCAGTTCTCCCTTTTATTACATCCACACAAGGCACCCCCCTGGAGTTTGTGGCCTCCTGTAAATACCTACGGATCTCAGTTGATAAAATTCTTTCTTTTTAAGGCCCACATTGAACATCGTTTACAGAAACTGAAATTAAAACCAGGATTTTTCTTTAGGAGCAAATCACATTTTTCATTTAATGCAAGGAAATGTCTCGTCCTTACCTCCTCTTGACTTTGGTGACATTGTTTACATGAATGCCTCTGCCAGCTCTCTACAAATGTTGGATGCCGTCTATCACGGAGCGCATGGATTCATAACTGGCTGTAAACTCCTCACTCAGCATTGCACTTCGTACTCTGTGGTCCACTGGCCATCATTATCCACTTTTGCAAACTGAAACTTGTTCCTGTTTTTAGTATTTTTAATCTGCTTCCACTTGTCATTTGACTGAAATATAGTATGTACTATATTGATAAATCTGTCTGTCTGTAACTAATTTGTTATTTTGTATGTTGTCTGAAACAGGTCTCCCTTGAGAATTAGACCCTGTGTCTCAATGAGATTATATATAAAGTATAAACAAAGGTTAAATTAAAAAAAAACGATACGTTATGTGGATAACGTTGCTGAATACAAACAGGAATTCATTCAAATCTGGATGATATTAACTCTGCGGTTTATATCACAGAGGTCACGATGCCAGTCAAATAACCCTGGCGCTCGGCACAGCAGCCGCCTACCCTCGAGCCTGCCAGGCGCTCGGTGCCATGTTGTCTAAAGGAGCCCTGAATCCTGCAGACATCACAGTTCTGTTCAAGATGTTCAGCAGCATGGACCCGCCTCCTGTGGAGCTGGTAAGTACTGGGCATCATTGACCCTGTTTGTATCACAGACTATATAAAGATGGACAAGATGACAGTTACCCTGAAGTGTAACTTTTCAGTCTGGATCGCCCCCTGGTGTCTGTCTGCAGTATAGGCCAAACTAAAAACTCAAAGTACACACAAAGTACATTTTTCCCAAAGACGGTTTCTGGTTTCTGAAGGTATTTCTCATCTCTCTGGTGTTTGTTCAAGTGTTCGCTCGCTCGCTTTCAATGCCACGATTGGTCAGACAGTTATTTTGGCGGGGACTTCCCCACCGTGGATATCACTACTGCGCAGACTCCAGCTCCAAAAGACTTAACCAGCGCAAGATGGCAACGCCCGTATCCCAGATATTTTAGCTTCACTTAAGCATGGGGGGGTAATTTAGGGGGCGTTGTCCATGTTTACATACAGTCTGTGGTTTGTATCCACTAAACGCTTGTTAAGGTGCTGACATATTTATCTTTCTCGTCTTTAGATCAGAGTGCCGGCCTTTCTGGACCTGTTCATGCAGTCTCTGTTTAAGCCCGGATCAAAGATCAACCAAGACCACAAACACAAATACATCCACATCCTGGCTTATGCTGCCAGCGTGGTTGAAACATGGAAAAAGGTACAGAGAGCGGGGATGAATTTCTGTGTGTTGGTGACTGACTAACTGGATTAGACTAGTAATTTGTTACCACTCATGGTAGTTTTCAGTTTTCATTTGATTTTGATCAACTGGCTCAGCTAGTTTGTTCTAAACTACTTATTTCTTTACAGAATTCCTCTGATCATTTGTGTCCTTCAGAAACCCTGGTTTCAACTTCATAACTGCTTTACACCTTTATGTCTGTTCAACCCCAGAACAAGCGAGTCAACATCAACAAAGACGAGCTGAAGTCGACTTCCAAGGCCATAGAGACCGTGCACAACCTGTGCTGCAATGAAAACAAAGGAGCCACAGAGCTGGTGGCTGAACTCGGCACTTTGTATCAGTGCATCCGGTGAGTCGACTAACAAGATATCATTCCTCAAAAGATGAAACATTAATTAACGGGTGGGCCTACTATGTTATTTGTGTTTTGTATTTTATATTATTTATAAGGACAATGCACATAAATCAACATCTCTGTAGATGTGCCAGTGTTAGCCATCAGGCTACATTTCAGCTGTAGTCACCTGAAGTCATTTTATGAGGTGTTTATATCACTCTGTAGCATCCCAGTAGCAATCCTTATGTATTAAAATCCAAACATTCAAATTTTGGTCAAAGTACGTATGTTTAAGCATCAAACCCTTTAAAAAATGTTTTCTGATGTGATCCGACATATGTTTTTGCATGATGACATTGCCACGTATAAGCCTATCCCGCCTAATGCTAAGTGCCTCTTCGACTGAGCCAAGCCTTCTTTGAGAATTTTGTGTTATCGACTTTCCACATCAGCAACACTCCTTTAACCCTTAACTCACACGGGAGCTAAGCAGCGTACTGTTGTGGAAGCCACGTTAGATCAGATCTGAGAGTAACGCAATAGGCCACTTTACAGTCTTATTCAAACATGACTGAGGTTCAATATTCAGCTGTTGTCACTTCTGACTGATCCATGCTCACTTTATGTTTGTGTGTTTGTATTCAGGTTTCCAGTAGTTGCTATGGGGGTTTTGAAATGGGTGGACTGGACGGTATCTGAGCCGCGGTACTTCCAGTTGCAGACAGACCACACTCCAGTTCATTTAGCTTTACTTGACGAGGTGTGACATTATCAGCACATGAAACTTTACATTTGAAATTCTTTGAAAGAGGAAGTGATTTCAAAAATAAACGTTTCCTCCACACAGATCTGTACGTGTCACCAGCTGCTGCACCCGCAGGTGCTCCAGCTGCTCATCAAGCTTTTTGAGACGGAGCACTCTCAGCTGGACGTCATGGAGCAGGTTCGCTCGTGTTAACCTCATGCTTCCTTTTTTTTAGTTTTCAGTAGCAGTGGGTTTGGTGTAACTCACAGCTGACAGTTTTACTTCTCTCTCAGCTGGAGCTGAAGAAGACTCTGTTGGACCGGATGGTTCATCTGCTGAGTCGTGGCTACGTCCTGCCCGTAGTTGGTTACATTCGCAAGTGTCTGGAGAAACTCAACACGGACATCTCCCTCATTAGATATTTTGTCACTGAGGTAACAGCTGCTTCTGATCTTGATTAGCAGTAAAGAGATAAAATTTGGGAAAGGAAGTGACCACAATTAGAACTAGATAGAGTATTTTCCTCCATCGCAGATGTTAGTGTCTGAAGGTCCTGAAAGTCTCAAACTTTGACTACACTCATGGTGCTAAACTAGTCTTGAATCAAGTGGTGTAAATTTGAGAGATTTTTATTTCAGTGGATATTACTCACCCTTACCTTGAATGATATTTGGTTGAATGGATCAATTTGAAATTAAAATCAACTCAGAGCTAGGGATTATGTCAGCGTTGACAGGCTGTTTCTGCTGCCTGTAATTGCAGCTTTAAAGTTTTGCTGCTGTTTTCAGATATAACTTACATGAGGAAACATTTATAACTTGTGCATTAAAAAAAAACTTAGAACAAATTACTTAAACTTGAATGTTTCTCCTCATAAGGTGCTGGATGTGATCGCGCCTCCCTACACATCAGACTTTGTTCAGCTCTTCCTGCCCATCCTGGAGAACGACAGCATCGCAGGAACAATCCGCACAGAGGGAGAACATGACCCTGTTGCAGAGTTTATTGGTAGGTGACACATTAATGTTTTAAGTCTGTGCACTCACGCTATACTGAGAGAGAAAGTCAAGTGTCATGATAAGATCAGGGCGACCATGCACAGCAAATAACAGCTTCACACGCACTCAAAAATAGGAAGGAAGTGCTTTTCGCACATTAAAATGGGCCATAAATTAGAACATAAAATAATATGTTAAAACCCCCATCTTGGAGCACTAACATGTGGGTCATTATTTTCCTTTTCTTTTTTTTTTTTTTAGCTCATTGCAAGTCAAACTTCATCATGATAAACTGATGTGGACAGGACACTGAAGATTGTACCAGGAAAACCTCATAGAGACAAAGGATCTGTTGTCACTTAACGCTCTGCTTGATGTTGACGCACAAAGCACCAAGACAGACTTTTCAGTTTGAACAAGTGGACAATTTCTTTTTCTTGAGTCAACAAAGGTAAATGTCAAACAGTTGATGTAAAAGTACAGTAATGTGACAGACGGGTCAAAGGACAAGCCTCTGAAGATGCAGCTAAGTGTTTTCTTTTTCACATGTATATTTGATTTTTCTATATATTATGTTTGTGCTCAAGCTATTTTAAAATAAAAAAAACTTGAACATGTAGTTTCTTGCATGTATTTATTTCATGCTATTAATTATTATTATTAAATGACACTTGATTTAATTGTTCTATTAACTAATGTTTAAAAAGAGCTTTCCTGCAATCATTACTATCAAAGGTCTCAAGCACAGCAGTAAAACTAGTTCTGTTAAGAATAAAGACTTCACACATTAAGGTACCAGCAGAAGACTCTTGATATTTATTTTCGTAAGTACAGACAGTTTAAAATGACATCTGACAGTTTAAAATGACATGTCATTTCTGACATCAGTGAATATTTATAAAAATCTGAAACCCCACCAAATCTGACATGTCCCAAAAACATCTGAAAGCAACTGAAAACAGCTTAGAATAACCTGCCAAGACACACCATAGCATACAAAGTAGCAAAAAGTCCCAAAAAACATCATAATTGTGCATGTCAAAAAAATGACCAGAAATCCAAGACTATAGTAAGGCGAAAAATGCCAAAATTTGACATGTCCCAAAAAGATGTGAAAACAGCTGAAAACAGCTTAGAATAGCCTGTCAAGACATGCCATAGCATATAAATTTGCAAAAATGACCAAAAACATTATGGTTCTGCATGTCGAAAAAATGACCAAGAATCCAAGACTATAGTAAGGCGAAAAATGCCAAAATTTGACATGTCCCAAAATCATCTGAAAACATCTACAAACAGCTTAGAATATCCTAGTAACACAAGCCATAGCATAGAAAGTTGCAAAAATGGCATAAAACAGCATAATTGTGCATGTCGAAAAAGTGAACAAAAATCCAAGACTATAGTAAGGAAAAAAATGCCAAAATTTGACATGTCTCAAAAACATCTGAAAACAGTTGAAAACAGCTTAGAATAGCCTACTAACACAAGCCATAGCATAGAAAGTTACAAAAATGGCCAAAAACAGCATAATTGTGCATGTCGAAAAAGTGACCAAAAATCCAAGACTATAGTAAGGAAAAAAATGCCAAAATTTGACATGTCCCAAAATCATCTGAAAGCATCTACACTTAGAATAGCCTGCTAAGACATGCCATAGCAAAGTAAGTTGCAAAAAGCCCCCAAAAGCATCATAATTTGGCATGTCAAAAAAGTGACCAAAAATCCAAGACTACAGTAAGGCGAAAAATTCCAAAATTTGTCACGTCCCAAAACCATCTGAAAGCATCTACAAACAGCTTAGAATATCCTACTAACACAGCCATGGCATAGAAAGTTGTGGAAATCGCCAAAAACATCAGAATTTGGCATGTCGAAAAAATGACCAAAAATCCAAGACTATAGTAAGGCGAAAAATGCCAAAATTTGACATGTCCCAAAATCATCTGAAAACATCTACAAACAGCTTAGAATAGCCTGCCAAGACATGCCATAGCGAAGGAAGTTGCAAAATGTCCCCAAAAACATCATAATTGTGCATGTCGAAAAAGTGACCAAAAATCCAAGACTATAGTAAGGCGAAAAATGCCAAAATTTGACATGTCCCAAAATCATCTGAAAACATCTGAAAACAGCTTAGAATAGCCTGCCAAGACATGCCATAGCAAAGGAAGTTGCAAAATGTCCCCAAAAACATCATAATTGTGCATGTTGAAAAAGTGACCAAAAATCCAAGACTATAGTAAGGCGAAAAAATGCCAAAATTTGACATGTCCCAAAATCATCTGAAAACATCTACAAACAGCTTAGACTATCCTAGTAACACAAACCATAGCATAGAAAGTTGCAAAAATGGCGTAAAACAGCATAATTGTGCATGTCGAAAAAGTGACCAAAAATCCAAGACTATAGTAAGGTGAAAAATGCCAAAATTTGACATGTCTCAAAAACATCTGAAGACAGCTGAAAAAAGCTTAGAATAGCCTACTACACACAAGCCATAGCATAGAAAGTTACAAAAATGGCCAAAAACATCATAATTTGGCATGTCGAAAAAATGACCAAAAATCCAAGACTATAGTAAGGCAAAAAATGCCAAAATTTGTCACATCCCAAAACATCTGAAAGCATCTACAAACAACTTAGAATAACCCTGCCAAGACACGCCATAGCATAGGAAGTTGTGAAAATGTCCCCAAAAACATCATAATTGTGCATGTCGAAAAAGTGACCAAAAATCCAAGACTATAGTAAGGCGAAAAATGCCACAATTTGACATGTCCCAAAAACATCTGAAAACAGCTTAAAAGCTTAGAATCCTACTAACACAAGCCATAGCATAGAAAGTTGCAAAAATGGCCAAAAACATCAGAATTTGGCATGTCGAAAAAATGACCAAAAATCCAAGACTATAGTAAGGCGAAAAATGCCAAAATTTGACATGTCCCAAAATCATCTGAAAACATCTACAAACAGCTTAGAATATCCTGTAAGACACAAACCATAGCATAGAAAGTTGCAAAAATGTCCCCAAAAACATCATAATTGTGCATGTCGAAAAAGTGACCAAAAATCCAAGACTATAGTAAGGCGAAAAATGCCAAAATTTGACATGTGTCCAAAATCATCTGAAAACATCTACAAACAGCTTAGAATATCCTGCCAAGACATGCCATAGCATAGAAAGTTTGCAAAAATGGCCAAAAACAGCATAATTTTGCATGTTGAAAAAATGACCAAAAATCCAAGACTATAGTAAGGCGAAAAATGCCAAAATTTGACATGTCCCAAAAACATCTGAAAAACAGCTACAAACAGCTTAGAATATCCTACTAACACAAACCATAGCATAGAAAGTTGCAAAAATGGCAAAAAACAGCATAATTTGCGCATGTCGAAAAAGTGACCAAAAATCCAAGACTATAGTAAGGCGAAAAAAATGCCAAATTTGACATGTCCCAAAAACATCTGAAAACAGCTGAAAACAGCTTAGAATAGCCTGCAAACACACAGCCATAGCATAGAAAGTTGCAAAAATCGCCAAAAACATCATAATTTGGCATGTCGAAAAAGTGACCAAAAATCCAAGACTATAGTAAGGCGAAAAATGTCAAAATTTGACATGTCCCAAAAACATCTGAAAACATCTGAAAACAGCTTAGAATAGCCTGCCAAGACATGCCATAGTGAAGGAAGTTGCAAAATGTCCCCCAAAAACATCATCATTGTGCATGTCGAAAAAGTGACCAAAAATCCAAGACTATAGTAAGGCGAAAAATGCCAAAATTTGACATGTCCCAAAATCATCTGAAAACATCTACAAACAGCTTAGAATATCCTAGTAACACAAACCATAGCATAGAAAGTTGTGAAAATGGCCAAAACCAGCATAATTTGTGCATGTCGAAAAAGTGACCAAAAATCCAAGACTATAGTAAGGCAAAAAATGCCAAAATTTGACATGTCCCAAAAATCATCTTAAAAACATCTAAAACAGCTTAGAATATCCTACTAAGACAACCATAGCATAGAAAGTTGCAAAAAATGGCATAAAACAGCATAATTGCGCATGTTGGAAAAATGACCAAAAATCCAAGACTATAGTAAGGCGAAAAATGCCAAAATTTGACATGTCCCAAAATCATCTGAAAAACATCTACAAACAGCTTAGAATATCCTAGTAACACAAACCATAGCATAGAAAGTTGCAAAAATGGCGTAAAAAAACAGCAATAATTGCGCATGTCGAAAAAAGTGACCAAAAATCCAAGACTATAGTAAGGGTGAAAAATGCCAAAATTTGACATGTCCCAAAAACATCTGAAAACAGCTGAAAAAAGCTTAGAATAGCCCTAACACAAGCCATAGCATAGAAAGTTACAAAAATGGCCAAAAACATCATAATTTGGCATGTCGAAAAAATGACCAAAAATCCAAGACTATAGTAAGGCAAAAAATGCCAAAATTTGACATGTCCCAAAAAACATCTGAAAGCATCTACAAACAACTTAGAATACCCTGCCAAGACACGCCATAGCATAGAAGTTGCAAAAAATGGTCCCCAAAAACATCATAATTGTGCATGTCGAAAAAGTGACCAAAAATCCAAGACTATAGTAAGGCGAAAAATGTGCCAAAATTTGACATGTCCCAAAAACATCTGAAAACATCTACAAACAGCTTAGAATATCCTAGTAACACAAACCATAGCATAGAAAGTTGCAAAAATGTCCCCAAAAACATCATAATTGTGCATGTCGAAAAAGTGACCAAAAATCCAAGACTATAGTAAGGCGAAAAATGCCAAAAATTTGACATGTCCCAAAATCATCTGAAAACATCTACAAACAGCTTAGAATATCCTGCCAAGACATGCCATAGCATAGAAAGTTGTGAAAATGGCCAAAAACAGCATAATTTTGCATGTTGAAAAAATGACCAAAAATCCAAGACTATAGTAAGGCGAAAAATGTCAAAATTTGACATGTCCCAAAATCATCTGAAAACATCTACAAACAGCTTAGAATATCCTACTAACCAAAACCATAGCATAGAAAGTTGCAAAAATGGCAAAAAACAGCATAATTTGCGCATGTCGAAAAAAGTGAACAAAAATCCAAGACTATAGTAAGGCGAAAAATGCCAAAATTTGACATGTCCCAAAAACAGCTGAAAACAGCTGGAAAAAGCTTAGAATACTGCCTAAACACAAGCCATAGCATAGAAAGTTGCAAAAATGGCCAAAAAACCATAATTTGGCATGTCGAAAAAGTGACCAAAAAATCCAAGACTATAGTAAGGCGAAAAATGCCAAAATTTGACATGTCCCAAAAAAACATCTGAAAACATCTGAAAACAGCTTAGAATAGCCTGCCAAGACATGCCATAGCATAGGAAGTTGCAAAAATGTCCCCAAAAAAAAACATCATAATTGTGCATGTCGAAAAAGTGACCAAAAATCCAAGACTATAGTAAGGCGAAAAATGTCAAAATTTGACATGTCCCAAAAACATCTCAAAAAACATCTGAAAAACAGCTTTAGAAATAGCCTGCCAAGAACACAAACCATAGCATAGAAAGTTGCAAAAATGGCCAAAAACAGCATAATTGTGCATGTCGAAAAAAGTGACCAAAAATCCAAGACTATAGTAAGGCGAAAAATGTCAAAATTTGACATGTCCCAAAAACATCTCAAAAAACATCTAAAAACAGCTTAGAATATCCTGCTAAGACAAACCATAGCATAGAAAGTTGCAAAAATGGCAAAAACAGCATAAATTGTGCATGTCGAAAAAATGACCAAAAATCCAAGACTATAGTAAGGCGAAAAATGTCAAAATTTGACATGTCCCAAAAACATCTGAAAACATCTACTGAAAACAGCTTAGAATAGCCTGCCACTGAACACAAGCCATAGCATAGAAAGTTGCAAAAAATGGCAAAAACAGCATAATTGTGCATGTCGAAAAAATGACCAAAAATCCAAGACTATAGTAAGGCGAAAAAATGTCAAAATTTGACATGTCCCAAAAACATCTGAAAAACAGCTACAAACAGCTTAGAAAATAGCCTGCTAAACACAAGCCATAGCATAGAAAGTTGCAAAAAATGGCATAAAAACACCATAATTTGCATGTCGAAAAAAAATGACCAAAAAATCCAAGACTATAGTAAGGCGCAAAAAATGTCAAAATTTGACATGTCCCAAAAACAGCTGAAAACAGCTTAGAATAGCCTACTAACACAAGAAACGCCATAGCATAGAAAGTTGCAAAAAAATGGCCAAAAACAGCATAATTTGCATGTCGAAAAAAGTGACCAAAAATCCAAGACTATAGTAAGGCGAAAAATGCCAAAAATTTGACATGTCCCAAAATCATCTGAAAACCAGCTACAAACAGCTTAGAATAGCCTGCCTAAGACACGCAAACCATAGCATAGAAAGTTGCAAAAATGGCAAAAACAGCATAATTGCGCATGTCGAAAAAAATGACCAAAAATCCAAGACTATAGTAAGGCGAAAAATGTCAAAATTTGACATGTCCCAAAATCATCTGAAAAATCTACAAACAGCTTAGATATCCTGCCAAACACACGCCATAGCATAGAAAGTTGCAAAAATGGCACAAAAACAGCATAATTGTGCATGTCGAAAAAATGACCAAAAATCCAAGACTATAGTAAGGCAAAAAATGCCAAAATTTGACATGTCCCAAAAACATCTGAAAACAGCTGAAAAAAGCTTAGAATAGCCTGCTAACACAAGCCATAGCATAGAAAGTTGCAAAAATGGCCAAAAACATCATAATTTGGCATGTCGAAAAAATGACCAAAAATCCAAGACTATAGTAAGGCAAAAAAATGCCAAAATTTGACATGTCCCAAAAAAAACCATCTGAAAAGCATCTAAAACAAGCTTAGAATAGCCTGCCAAGACACGCCATAGCATAGAAAGTTGCAAAAATGTCCCAAAAACATCATAATTTGTGCATGTCGAAAAAATGACCAAAAATCCAAGACTATAGTAAGGCGAAAAAATGCCAAAATTTGACATGTCCCAAAAAACAGCTGAAAACAGCTGAAAACAGCTTAGAATAGCCTGCCTAAGACAAGCCATAGCATAGAAAGTTGCAAAAATGGCCAAAAACATAATTTGGCATGTCGAAAAAATGACCAAAAATCCAAGACTATAGTAAGGCGAAAAATGCCAAAATTTGACATGTCCCAAAAACATCTCAAAACATCTAAAACAGCTTAGAATATCCTAGTAACACACGCCATAGCATAGAAAGTTGCAAAAAATGCCCAAAAACATCATAATTTGCATGTCGAAAAAGTGACCAAAAATCCAAGACTATAGTAAGGCGAAAAATGTCAAAATTTGACATGTCCCAAAAATCATCTGAAAACATCTAAAACAGCTTAGAATAGCCTGCCAAACACATGCCATAGCATAGAAAGTTGCAAAAAATGGCCAAAAACAGCATAATTTTGCATGTCGAAAAAAATGACCAAAAATCCAAGACTATAGTAAGGCGAAAAATGTCAAAATTTGACATGTCCCAAAAATCATCTGAAAACATCTAAAACAGCTTAGAAATAGCCTGCTAACACAAACCATAGCATAGAAAGTTGCAAAAATGGCATAAAACAGCATAATTTGCATGTCATGTCGAAAAATGACCAAAAATCCAAGACTATAGTAAGGCAAAAAATGTCAAAATTTGACATGTCCCAAAAACAACTCTGAAAACAGCTGAAACAGCTTATTAAAATAGCCTACTAACACAAGCCATAGCATAGAAAGTTTGCAAAAAATGGCCAAAAACATCCATAATTTGGCATGTCGAAAAAATGACCAAAAATCCAAGACTATAGTAAGGCGAAAAAATGTCAAAATTTGACATGTCCCAAAAACATCTGAAAACATCTGAAAACAGCTTAGAATAGCCTGCCAAGACACGCCATAGCATAGAAGTTGCAAAAAAATGGCCAAAAAAACATAATTGTGCATGTCGAAAAAGTGACCAAAAATCCAAGACTATAGTAAGGCGAAAAATGCCAAAATTTGACATGTCCCAAAAACATCTGAAAACAGCTACAAACAGCTTAGAATATCCTACCTAAGACAAACCATAGCATAGAAAGTTGCAAAAATGGCAAAAACAGCATAATTGTGCATGTCGAAAAAGTGACCAAAAATCCAAGACTATAGTAAGGCGAAAAATGTCAAAATTTGACATGTCCCAAAAAAACATCTGAAAACATCTAAAACAGCTTAGATATCCTGTAACACAAACGCCATAGCATAGAAAGTTGCAAAAATGGCGTAAAACAGCATAATTGTGCATGTCGAAAAAAAGTGACCAAAAATCCAAGACTATAGTAAGGCGAAAAATGTCAAAATTTGACATGTCCCAAAAACACTCAAAAAGCTGAAAAAGCTTAAATAGCCTGCTAAGACAAGCCATAGCATAGAAAGTTTGCAAAAATGGCCAAAAAACATCATAATTTGGCATGTCGAAAAAATGACCAAAAATCCAAGACTATAGTAAGGCAAAAAATGTCAAAATTTGACATGTCCCAAAACATCTGAAAATCTAAAACAACTTAGAATAGCCTGCCAAGAGAACGCCATAGCATAGAAAGTTGCAAAAATGTCCCCAAAAAACATCATAATTGTGCATGTCGAAAAAAGTGACCAAAAATCCAAGACTATAGTAAGGCGAAAAAATGTCAAAATTTGACATGTCCCAAAAACATCTGAAAACATCTAAAACAGCTTATTAAATATCCTGCCAACACACGCCATAGCATAGAAAGTTGCAAAAATGGCCAAAAACATCATAATTGTGCATGTCGAAAAAGTGACCAAAAATCCAAGACTATAGTAAGGCAAAAATGCCAAAATTTGACATGTCCCAAAAACATCTGAAAACATCTACAAAAACTTAGAATAGCCTGCCAAGACACGCCATAGCATAGAAAGTTGCAAAAAAATGGCCAAAAACAGCATAATTGTGCATGTCGAAAAAATGACCAAAAATCCAAGACTATAGTAAGGCGAAAAAATGCCAAAATTTGACATGTCCCAAAAACATCTGAAAACATCTACAAACAGCTTAGAATAGCCTGCTAAGAAACGCCATAGCATAGAAAGTTGCAAAAATGGCAAAAAACAGCATAATTGTGCATGTCGAAAAAAGTGACCAAAAATCCAAGACTATAGTAAGGCAAAAAATGTCAAAATTTGACATGTCCAAAAAATCATCTGAAAACATCTGAAAACAGCTTAGAATAGCCTACCAAGACACGCCATAGCATAGAAAGTTGCAAAAATGGCCAAAAACATCATAATTGTGCATGTCGAAAAAAGTGACCAAAAATCCAAGACTATAGTAAGGAAAAAAATGCCAAAATTTGACATGTCCCAAAAACATCTGAAAACATCTAAAACAGCTTAAAATAGCCTGCTAACACAAGCCATAGCATAGAAAGTTGCAAAAATGGCAAAAAAACAGCATAATTGTGCATGTCGAAAAAATGACCAAAAATCCAAGACTATAGTAAGGCAAAAATGTCAAAAATTTGACATGTCCCAAAAACATCAAACAGCTGAAAACAGCTTAGAATAGCCTACTAACACACGCCATAGCATAGAAAGTTGCAAAAATGGCCAAAAACATCATAATTTGGCATGTCGAAAAAATGACAAAAAAAAAATCCAAGACTATAGTAAGGCGAAAAATGCCAAAATTTGACATGTCCCAAAAACATCTGAAAAACATCTGAAAAACAGTTAGAATATCCTGCCAAGACACAAACCATAGCATAGAAAGTTGCAAAAATGGCAAAAAAACAGCATAATTGTGCATGTCGAAAAAAGTGACCAAAAATCCAAGACTATAGTAAGGCAAAAATGTCAAAATTTGACATGTCCCAAAAACATCTGAAAACATCTGAAAACAGCTTAGAATAGCCTGCCAAGACATGCCATAGCATAGAAGTTGCAAAAATGGCCCAAAAACATCATATTTGTGCATGTCGAAAAAGTGACCAAAAATCCAAGACTATAGTAAGGCGAAAAATGTCAAAATTTGACATGTCCCAAAACATCTGAAAACATCTGAAAACAGCTTAGAATAGCCTAGTAACAGAACCATAGCATAGAAAGTTGCAAAAATGGCCAAAAACAGCATAATTGTGCATGTCGAAAAAATGACCAAAAATCCAAGACTATAGTAAGGCGAAAAATGTCAAAATTTGACATGTCCCAAAAACATCTGAAAACAACTGAAAACAGCTTAGAATAGCCTGCCAAGAACACGCCATAGCATAGAAAGTTGCAAAAAATGGCCAAAAACAGCATAATTGTGCATGTCGAAAAAATGACCAAAAATCCAAGACTATAGTAAGGCGAAAAATGTGCCAAAATTTGACATGTCCCAAAAAACATCTGAAAACAGCTGAAAACAGCTTAGAATAGCCTACTAACACAACGCCATAGCATAGAAAGTTGCAAAAATGGCCAAAAAAATCATAATTTGGCATGTCGAAAAAGTGACCAAAAATCCAAGACTATAGTAAGGCGAAAAATGCCAAAATTTGACACATGTCCCAAAAACAGCTTCAAAACAGCTGAAAACAGCTTAGAATAGCCTGCCAAGACATGCCATAGCATAGAAAGTTGCAAAAAAATCCCCAAAAACATCATAATTGTGCATGTCGAAAAAATGACCAAAAATCCAAGACTATAGTAAGGCGAAAAATGCCAAAATTTGACATGTCCCAAAAACATCTGAAAACATCTGGAAACAACTTAGAATAGCCTGCCAAGAGACACGCCATAGCATAGAAAGTTGCAAAAATGGCCAAAAACACCATAATTGTGCATGTCGAAAAAATGACCAAAAATCCAAGACTATAGTAAGGCGAAAAATGTCAAAATTTGACATGTCCCAAAAACATCTGAAAACAGCTGAAAAAAGCTTAGAATAGCCTACTAAGACACGCCATAGCATAGAAAGTTGCAAAAATGGCCAAAAACACCATAATTGTGCATGTCGAAAAAAGTGACCAAAAATCCAAGACTATAGTAAGGCGAAAAATGTCAAAATTTGACATGTCCCAAAAACATCTGAAAACATCTAAAACAGCTTAGAATAGCCTACTAAGACAAGCCATAGCATAGAAAGTTGCAAAAATGGCAAAAACAGCATAATTGTGCATGTCGAAAAAATGACCAAAAATCCAAGACTATAGTAAGGCGAAAAAATGTCAAAATTTGACATGTCCCAAAAACATCTGAAAAAAGCTGAAAACAGCTTAGAATAGCCTACTAAGACAGCCGCCATAGCATAGAAAGTTGCAAAAAATGGCCAAAAACATCATAATTTGGCATGTCGAAAAAATGACCAAAAATCCAAGACTATAGTAAGGGAAAAAATGTCAAAATTTGACATGTCCCAAAAACATCTGAAAACATCTGAAAACAGCTTAGAATATCCTGCCAAGACACGCCATAGCATAGAAAGTTGCAAAAATGGCCAAAAACAGCATAATTTTGCATGTCGAAAAAAGTGACCAAAAATCCAAGACTATAGTAAGGCGAAAAATGCCAAAATTTGACATGTCCCAAAAACATCTGAAAAACATCTAAAACAGCTTAGAATATCCTGCCAAGACACAAGCCATAGCATAGAAAGTTGCAAAAATGGCAAAAACAGCAATAATTGTGCATGTCGAAAAAAGTGACCAAAAATCCAAGACTATAGTAAGGGAAAAAAATGCCAAAATTTGACATGTCCCAAAAACATCTGAAAACAGCTGAAAACAGCTTAGAATAGCCTGCTAACACAACGCCATAGCATAGAAAGTTGCAAAAATGGCCAAAAACAGCATAATTGTGCATGTCGAAAAAAGTGACCAAAAATCCAAGACTATAGTAAGGCAAAAAAATGCCAAAATTTGACATGTCCCAAAAACATCTGAAAACATCTGAAAAAAGCTTAGAATAGCCTACTAACACAACGCCATAGCATAGAAAGTTGCAAAAATTGGCAAAAAAAACAGCATATTGTGCATGTCGAAAAAGTGACCAAAAATCCAAGACTATAGTAAGGCGAAAAAAATGTCAAAATTTGACATGTCCCAAAAACATCTGAAAACAGCTTAGAAACAGCTTAGTAAAAGCCACTAAACACGCCATAGCATAGAAAGTTGCAAAAATGGCAAAAAAACACCATAATTTTGGCATGTCGAAAAAAGTGACCAAAAATCCAAGACTATAGTAAGGCGAAAAATGTCAAAATTTGACATGTCTCAAAAAATCTGAAAACATCTGAAAACAGCTTAGAATAGCCTGCCAAGACATGCCATAGCATAGAAAGTTGCAAAAATGTCCCAAAAAAAGCATCAAATTGTGCATGTCGAAAAAGTGACCAAAAATCCAAGACTATAGTAAGGCGAAAAATGCCAAAATTTGACATGTCCCAAAAACATCTCAAAAACATCTGAAAACAGCTTAGAATAGCCTACCAAGACACGCCATAGCATAGAAAGTTGCAAAAATGGCCAAAAACATCATAATTGTGCATGTCGAAAAAATGACCAAAAATCCAAGACCAAGACTATAGTAAGGCGAAAAATGCCAAAATTTGACATGTCCCAAAAAACATCTGAAAACATAGCTAAAACAGCTTAGAATAGCCTACAAACACAAGCCATAGCATAGAAAGTTGCAAAAATGGCATAAAACAGCATAATTTGCATGCATGTCGAAAAAATGACCAAAAATCCAAGACTATAGTAAGGCGAAAAATGTCAAAATTTGACATGTCCCAAAAACATCTGAAAACAGCTGAAAACAGCTTAGAATAGCCTGCCAAGACACAAGCCATAGCATAGAAAGTTGCAAAAATGGCCAAAAACAGCATAATTGTGCATGTCGAAAAAATGACCAAAAATCCAAGACTATAGTAAGGAAAAAAATGCCAAAATTTGACATGTCCCAAAAACATCTGAAAACAGCTTAAAACAGCTTAGAATAGCCTGCTAACACAAGCCATAGCATAGAAAGTTACAAAAATGGCAAAAACAGCATAATTTTGCATGTCGAAAAAATGACCAAAAATCCAAGACTATAGTAAGGAAAAAAATGTCAAAATTTGACATGTCCAAAAACAGCTGAAAACAGCTGGAAAAAAGCTTAGAATAGCCTGCCTAAGACAAGCCATAGCATAGAAAGTTGCAAAAATGGCCAAAAACAGCATAATTTTGCATGTCGAAAAAATGACCAAAAATCCAAGACTATAGTAAGGCGAAAAATGTCAAAATTTGACATGTCCCAAAAACATCCAAAAACATCTGAAAACAGCTTAGAATAGCCTAGCTAACCAAGAACACGCCATAGCATAGAAAGTTGCAAAAATGGCAAAAAACAGCATAATTTGTGCATGTCGAAAAAATGACCAAAAATCCAAGACTATAGTAAGGCGAAAAATGCCAAAATTTGACATGTCCCAAAAAACATCTGAAAACATCTGAAAACAGCTTAGAATATCCTAGTAACACAAACCATAGCATAGAAAGTTGCAAAAATGGCATAAAACACCATAATTGTGCATGTCGAAAAAATGACCAAAAATCCAAGACTATAGTAAGGCGAAAAATGTCAAAAATTTGACATGTCCCAAAAACATCTGAAAACATCTGAAAACAGCTTAGAATAGCCTGCCAAGACACGCCATAGCATAGAAAGTTGCAAAAATGGCCAAAAACATCATAATTGTGCATGTCGAAAAAATGACCAAAAATCCAAGACTATAGTAAGGCAAAAAATGTCAAAATTTGACATGTCCCAAAAACATCTGAAAAAACTACTGGAAAAAGCGTAGACTATAGAATAACACTGCCAAAATGCCATAGCATAGAAAGTTGCAAAAATGGCAAAAACAGCATAAATTTGCATGTCGAAAAAATGACCAAAAATCCAAGACTATAGTAAGGCGAAAAATGCCAAAATTTGACATGTCCCAAAAACATCTGAAAAAAGCTGAAAACAGCTTAGAATAGCCTGCCAAGACACGCCATAGCATAGAAAGTTGCAAAAATGGCCAAAACCAGCATAATTTTGCATGTCGAAAAAATGACCAAAAATCCAAGACTATAGTAAGGAAAAAAATGCCAAAATTTGACACATGTCCAAAAACATCTGAAAAAAACTGAAAACAGCTTAGAATAGCCTGCCAAGAAACGCCATAGCATAGAAAGTTGCAAAAATGGCAAAAACAGCATAATTGGCATGTCGAAAAAGTGACCAAAAATCCAAGACTATAGTAAGGCGAAAAATGCAAAATTTGTCACATGTCCCAAAAACATCAAAACATCTACAAACAACTTAGAATACCCTGCCAAGACACGCCATAGCATAGAAAGTTGCAAAAATGGCAAAAAACCAGCATATTTTGCATGTCGAAAAAATGACCAAAAATCCAAGACTATAGTAAGGCGAAAAATGTCAAAATTTGACATGTCCCAAAAACAGCTCTGAAAACATCTACAAACAGCTTAGAATATCCTGCCAAGACACGCCATAGCATAGAAAGTTGTGAAAATGGCCAAAAACAGCATAATTTTGCATGTCGAAAAAATGACCAAAAATCCAAGACTATAGTAAGGCGAAAAATGTCAAAATTTGACATGTCCCAAAAACAGCTGAAAACAGCTGAAAACAGCTTAGAATAGCCTACTAACACAAGCCATAGCATAGAAAGTTGCAAAAATCGCCAAAACATCATAATTTGGCATGTCGAAAAAATGACCAAAAATCCAAGACTATAGTAAGGCGAAAAATGCCAAAATTTGACATGTCCAAAAAACACTGAAAATCTGAAAACAGCTTAGAATAGCCTGCCAAGACACGCCATAGCATAGAAAGTTGCAAAAAAATGCCAAAAACATCATAATTGTGCATGTCGAAAAAGTGACCAAAAATCCAAGACTATAGTAAGGCAAAAATGTCAAAATTTGACATGTCCCAAAAACATCTGAAAACATCTAAAAACAGCTTAGAATATCCTGTAACACAACCATAGCATAGAAAGTTGCAAAAATGGCATAAAAACAGCATAATTGTGCATGTCGAAAAAAGTGACCAAAAATCAAGACTATAGTAAGGCAAAAATGTCAAAATTTGACATGTCCCAAAAACAGCTCTGAAAACATCTACAAACAGCTTATTAATATCCTGCTAAGACAAACCATAGCATAGAAAGTTGCAAAAATGGCATAAAACAGCATAATTTTGGCATGTCGAAAAAGTGACCAAAAATCCAAGACTATAGTAAGGCGAAAAATGTCAAAATTTGACATGTCCCAAAAACATCTGAAAACATCTACAAACAGCTTAGAATAGCCTGCCAAGACACGCCATAGCATAGAAAGTTGCAAAAAAATGGCCAAAAACAGCATAATTTGTGCATGTCGAAAAAATGACCAAAAATCCAAGACTATAGTAAGGCGAAAAAATGCCAAAATTTGACATGTCCCAAAAACATCTGAAAACATCTGAAAACAGCTTAGAATATCCTAAGTACACACGCCATAGCATAGAAAGTTGCAAAAATGGCATAAAACAGCATAATTGTGCATGTCGAAAAAAATGACAAAAATCCAAGACTATAGTAAGGAAAAAAATGTCAAAATTTGACATGTCCCAAAAACATCTGAAAACACAGCTGAAAACAGCTTAGAATATCCTGCCAAGACACGCCATAGCATAGAAAGTTTGCAAAAATGGCCAAAAACAGCATAATTTGTGCATGTCGAAAAAATGACCAAAAATCCAAGACTATAGTAAGGCAAAAAATGTCAAAATTTGACATGTCCCAAAAACATCTGAAAAACATGCTGAAAACAGCTTAGAATATAGCCTGCCAAGACACAAACCATAGCATAGAAAGTTGCAAAAAATGGCATAAAACAGCATAATTGTGCATGTCGAAAAAATGACCAAAAATCCCAAGACTATAGTAAGGCGAAAAATGTCAAAATTTGACATGTCCCAAAAAACAGCTCTGAAAACATCTGAAAACAGCTTAGAATAAGCCTAGCCTGCCAAGACACGCCATAGCATAGAAAGTTGCAAAAATGGCAAAAACATCATAATTGTGCATGTCGAAAAAGTGACCAAAAATCCAAGACTATAGTAAGGCGAAAAAATGTCAAAAATTTGACATGTCCCAAAAAACATCTGAAAAACAGCTGAAAACAGCTTAGAATAGCCTGCCAAGACATGCCATAGCATAGAAAGTTGCAAAAATGGCAAAACAGCATAATTTTGCATGTCGAAAAAATGAACAAAAATCCAAGACTATAGTAAGGCAAAAATGTCAAAATTTGACATGTCCCAAAAACATCTGAAAACACTGAAAACAGCTTAGAATAGCCTGCCAAGAAACGCCATAGCATAGAAAGTTGCAAAAATGGCCAAAAAAGCATAATAATTGTGCATGTCGAAAAAGTGACCAAAAATCCAAGACTATAGTAAGGCGAAAAATGCCAAAATTTGACATGTCCCAAAAACATCTGAAAACAGTTGAAAACAAGCTTAATACCCTGCCAAGACACGCCATAGCATAGAAAGTTGCAAAAATGGCAAAAACATCATAATTTGGCATGTCGAAAAAAATGACCAAAAATCCAAGACTATAGTAAGGCGAAAAATGTCAAAATTTGACATGTCCCAAAAACATCTGAAAAAACAGCTGAAAACAGCTTAGAATAGCCTGCCAAACACAAGCCATAGCATAGAAAGTTGCAAAAATGGCCAAAAAACAGCATAATTGTGCATGTCGAAAAAAAAGTGACCAAAAATCCAAGACTATAGTAAGGCGAAAAATGCCAAAATTTGACATGTCCCAAAAACATCTGAAAACAGCTGAAAAACAGCTTAGAATACCCTGCCAAGACATGCCATAGCATAGAAAGTTGCAAAAATGGCCAAAAACAGCATAATTTGCATGTCGAAAAAATGACCAAAAATCCAAGACTATAGTAAGGCGAAAAATGCCAAAATTTGACATGTCCCAAAATCATCTGAAAACATCTGAAAACAGCTTAGAATAGCCCTACTAACACAAACCATAGCATAGAAAGTTGCAAAAATGGCATAAAACAGCATAATTGCGCATGTCGAAAAAAGTGACCAAAAATCCAAGACTATAGTAAGGCGAAAAATGCCAAAATTTGACATGTCCCAAAAACATCTGAAAATCTACAAACAGCTTAGAATACCCTGCCAAGACACGCCATAGCATAGAAAGTTGCAAAAATGGCAAAAACCAGCATAAATTTTGCATGTCGAAAAAATGACCCAAAATCCAAGACTATAGTAAGGCAAAAAATGTCAAAATTTGACATGTCCCAAAAATCATCTGAAAAACATCTGAAACAAACAGCTTAGAATATCCTGCCAAGACACGCCATAGCATAGAAAAGTTGCAAAAATGGCCAAAACAGCCAATAATTTTGCATGTCGAAAAAATGACCAAAAATCCAAGACTATAGTAAGGCGAAAAATGCCAAAATTTGACATGTCCAAAAACATCTGAAAACAGCTGAAAAACAGCTTAGAATAGCCTACTAGACAAGCCATAGCATAGAAAGTTGCAAAAAATGGCCAAAAAAATCAGCAATTTGGCATGTCGAAAAAGTGACCAAAAATCCAAGACTATAGTAAGGCGAAAAATGCCAAAAATTGACATGTCCCAAAAACATCTGAAACAAAAACAGCTTAGAATAGCCTGCCAAGACACGCCATAGCGATAGAAAGTTGCAAAAAATGTCAAAAACACATAATTTTGCATGTCGAAAAAAGTGACCAAAAATCCAAGACTATAGTAAGGCGAAAAATGCCAAAATTTGACATGTCCCAAAAACATCTGAAAACATCTGAAAACAGCTTAGAATATCCCTGCCAAGACACGCCATAGCATAGAAAGTTGCAAAAATGGCAAAAACAGCATAATTTGTGCATGTCGAAAAAGTGACCAAAAATCCAAGACTATAGTAAGGCGAAAAATGTCAAAATTTGACATGTCCAAAAAACATCTGAAAACATCTACAAAACAGCTTAGAATATCCTACTAACACGCCATAGCATAGAAAGTTGCAAAAATGGCATAAAACAGCATAATTGGCATGTTGGAAAAAAGTGACCAAAAATCCAAGACTATAGTAAGGCAAAAAATGCCAAAATTTTGACATGTCCCAAAACCATCTGAAAAAGCATCTACAAACAACTTAGAATACCCTGCCAAGACACGCCATAGCATAGAAAGTTGTGAAAATGGCCAAAACCAGCATAATTTTGCATGTCGAAAAAATGACCAAAAATCCAAGACTATAGTAAGGCGAAAAATGCCAAAATTTGACATGTCCCAAAAACATCTGAAAACAGCTGAAAACAGCTTAGAATAGCCTACTAACACAAGCCATAGCATAGAAAGTTGCAAAAATGGCCAAAAACATCATAATTTGGCATGTCGAAAAAGTGACCAAAAATCCAAGACTATAGTAAGGCGAAAAAATGCCAAAATTTGACACATCCCAAAAACATCTGAAAACATCTGAAAACAGCTTAGAATAGCCTGCCAAGACACGCCATAGCATAGAAAGTTGCAAAAATGTCCACAAAAACATCATAATTGTGCATGTCGAAAAAGTGACCAAAAATCCAAGACTATAGTAAGGCGAAAAATGCCAAAATTTGACATGTCCCAAAATCATCTGAAAACATCTACAAACAGCTTAGAATAGCCTGCCTAGTACACAAACCATAGCATAGAAAGTTGCAAAAATGGCATAAAACAGCATAATTTGCGCATGTCGAAAAAGTGACCAAAAATCCAAGACTATAGTAAGGCGAAAAATGCCAAAATTTGACATGTCCCAAAAACAGCTGAAAACAGCTGCTTAGAATAGCCTACTAACACAAGCCATAGCATAGAAAGTTGCAAAAATGGCATAAAACAGCATAATTGCGCATGTCGAAAAAGTGACCAAAAATCCAAGACTATAGTAAGGCGAAAAATGCCAAAATTTGACATGTCCCAAAAAACAGCTGAAAACAGCTTAGAATAGCCTACCAAACACAAGCCATAGCATAGAAAGTTGCAAAAATGGCATAAAACAGCATAATTGCGCATGTCGAAAAAAGTGACCAAAAATCCAAAATTTGTCACATCCCAAAACCATCTGAAAGCATCTACAAACAACTTAGAATACCCTGCCAAGACACGCCATAGCATAGAAAGTTGCAAAAATGGCCAAAACCAGCATAATTGTGCATGTCGAAAAAATGACCAAAAATCCAAGACTATAGTAAGGCGAAAAATGCCAAAATTTGACATGTCTCAAAAAATTCTGAAAACATCTACAAACAGCTTAGAATATCCTAGTAACACAAGCCATAGCATAGAAAGTTGTGAAAATGGCATAAAACAGCATAATTGTGCATGTCGAAAAAAGTGAACAAAAATCCAAGACTATAGTAAGGAAAAAAATGCCAAAATGTGACACGTCCCAAAATCATCTGAAAACATCTGAAAACAGCTTAGAATATCCTACCAAGACACGCCATAGCATAGAACGTTGCAAAAATGGCCAAAAACAGCATAATTGTGCATGTCGAAAAAAGTGACCAAAAATCCAAGACTATAGTAAGGCGAAAAATGCCAAAATTTGACACATCCCAAAAACATCTGAAAACATCTGAAAACAGCTTAGAATATCCTAGTAACACAAGCCATAGCATAGAAAGTTGCAAAAAATGGCATAAAACAGCATAATTGTGCATGTCGAAAAAAGTGACCAAAAATCCAAGACTATAGTAAGGCGAAAAATGCCAAAATTTGACATGTCTCAAAAACATCTGAAAAAATCTGAAAACAGCTTAGAATAGCCTGCCAAGACACGCCATAGCATAGAAAGTTGAAAAATGGTCAAAACCAGCATAATTTTGCATGTCGAAAAAATGACCAAAAATCCAAGACTATAGTAAGGAAAAAAATGCCAAAATTTGACACATGTCCCAAAAACATCTGAAAACATCTGAAAACAGCTTGAATAGCCTGCCAGACACGCCATAGCATAGAAAAGTTGCAAAAAAATGGCCAAAAACAGCATAATTTGTGCATGTCGAAAAAAAGTGACCAAAAATCCAAGACTATAGTAGTAAGGCGAAAAATGCCAAAATTTGACATGTCCCAAAAACATCTGAAAACAGTCTGAAAACAGCTTAGAATACCCTGCCAAGACATGCCATAGCATAGAAAGTTGCAAAAATGGCATAAAACATCATAATTTGGCATGTCGAAAAAAGTGACCAAAAATCCAAGACTATAGTAAGGCGAAAAATGCCAAAATTTGACATGTCCCAAAAACATCTGAAAACAGTTTGAAAACAGCTTAGAATAGCCTGCCAAGACATGCCATAGCATAGAAAGTTGCAAAAATGGTCAAAAACATCATAATTTTGCATGTCGAAAAAATGACCAAAAATCCAAGACTATAGTAAGGCGAAAAATGCCAAAATTGACATGTCTCAAAAAAACATCTGAAACACAGCTGAAAACAGCTTAGAATAGCCTACTAAGACAACGCCATAGCATAGAAAGTTACAAAAATGGCCAAAAACAGCATAATTGTGCATGTCGAAAAAGTGACCAAAAATCCAAGACTGTAGTAAGGCGAAAAATGCCAAAATTTGACATGTCCCAAAATCATCTGAAAACAGTTGAAAACAGCTTAGAATACCCTGCCAAGACATGCCATAGCATAGAAAGTTGCAAAAATGGCATAAAACATCATAATTTGGCATGTCGAAAAAGTGACCAAAAATCCAAGACTATAGTAAGGCGAAAAATGCCAAAATTTGACATGTCTCAAAAACATCTGAAAACAGCTGAAAACAGCTTAGAATAGCCTACTAACACAAGCCATAGCAGAGAAAGTTACAAAAATGGCCAAAAACAGCATAATTGTGCATGTCGAAAAAGTGACCAAAAATCCAAGACTGTAGTAAGGCGAAAAATGCCAAAATTTGACACGTCCCAAAATCATCTGAAAACAGTTGAAAACAGCTTAGAATACCCTGCCAAGACATGCCATAGCATAGAAAGTTGCAAAAATGGCATAAAACATCATAATTTGGCATGTCGAAAAAGTGACCAAAAATCCAAGACTATAGCAAGGCGAAAAATGCCAAAATTTGACACGTCCCAAAATCATCTGAAAGCATCTACAAACAGCTTAGAATAGCCTGCCATAAAACGCCATAGCATAGAATGATACAAAAATGGCCAAAACAACATAATTGTTCATGTTAAAAAAAAATGACCAAAAAATATGATAGAACAGTATTAACGAAAAAGTTATTAAAAAAAAAAAGCATAGTATAGTTAAAAGTTAAGTTAAAAGTGAAAGTTAAAACTTAAAGATATTATTGTAGGGCCATAAAAATGACAAATATCAAAGTGTAGTATAAAACAAAGTTACCAAAAAATATTAGAAAGGAGTAACGAAATATTATGGTATAGAATGTCTATGAAAAATCATGAAATATATAATTGTATTGTATTACCAAACAAAAAGCATGAATAATATCATAGTGCTGTATAATGAAAAGTGATTTAAAAAATAATAGTATTGCATGACCCAAAAAAAGCATGAAAATATAACATACAAAATAACATCAAGATATGTGTCATAGTATTGTATGACCCAAAAACAGTCATTCACAATATCATAGTATATTATGACGCAAAAAAGTAATTAAAAATTGAGTGCAGTTTTCCTCTTGCAGGTAGCGGGCTGGCAGTGCAGGTTGTTAGGGAGTTAGTTAAACTTGGCTGATGAGGTCTTGAGCTAACAACGCTGGCCAGTTAAATTTGCCCCACTTTCGTCTTTCAGCTCTCATTTTTTTCACGACATGATCGATACTCATACGACAGATTTGTTTGTAAGTGTTGTGTTTATTGGCAAAGTTTTGAGCAACTAAACAAAGATTGCAATTTTCCCAGAATTTCCAATGTGTAGATTGTTCAGTGTGAAAAAAAAAATTACATTTATTTTAACTTGAATGCCAGTGCATGTAAGGCACACTTCATCAGTGCAGTGCAATATTGTCGATACATAACACCACACACTGAAGACATTAAGAGTTGCAGCAGTGCAGGACAAATAATAAACACTGTGCTCTTTGGCTAATTCAATATGAAAAAAATCTAATCTATAAAATGCTGCCAATGTCCTCTTGGTGATGTAAAACTGAATTATTCCTTGCATCTTTTAGTGTCTATTATGGCCATTCAGCATGCACTGCTTGAATTTTGCAGAAATTAGATGCACTGATGTGTTTCACTCCTCTCACTCAGTTCAGCCCATTACAGCCAGGAGACATCACTGTGTTAAAAATAAAACAATCAGCTTCAATTCAAGCAGGTCTCGTATCCAGCTGGAAGACCTTGGCACTGAAATTTGAGCCCCTGATTACAAGTGTAAAAAATAGATCTCTTTTTTTAAAAAAAATCTTATTCATCATCATATCATATTCCCTTTTCTGCATTTTACAAATAAAAGCTCTCCCACTGCCCAGGACAGGAAGACATATGCGCAGTGCACTGACGACCTCTGACACGTTTTGGTGCTTGTCCTTTCTACAGGTAGGCCTTGGGGACGATTGGGTCTCCGTACATGCAGTCCTCCTCCAACGCCAGGTTGTATTTGCTTCCACTCCCTCCCTTGTAATCACTGGTCACAATCCTGAGCCAGCCCTTCTCACCCTGAGGAGAGAGGGGAAATAAATCAGCAGCTATTTTGTAAAGTGATCAATTTGTAATCATTCATTTTTTAAAGCCAAAATGCCAAACGCTCCCTTGTTACTTCTTAGCTCGTTAAGTTAAATAACTTTGGGTTGTGGACTGTTGGTTCAACAACAATCAATTTGAAAATGTCACCAAAACTCAGTTAATTTCTTAATCATACCTGGGATTTTCTTCTTGAACTTAAAGGGCTTTTAAGGGGTTCTTTAAGTGACATATTTTGGAAACAGAATAAAAATGACTCACTGAAAGTCTGTAAACATGCAAGGTCTTTATTTTGAACATAGGTCTGACAACTATTCCTTGTTTTATTGTATCAAGTTAAGAGACTTACCCATGGCTCTCCCCAGGAGTTGCGCACAACCCAGTATTCAACACCGTCCTCCACTCCCCATCCAGCCACTGACACGATGTGATTGATGAAAGCTTCCTCCTGATATTCAGAGTAGAGACCTCCGGTGTAGGCGTCCAGCTTGTCTGTGGCCATAATCCCACAGCTGGGGAAAAGAAACACCACAGATTACTTACTCTGTCAGGGTAAATTTGAAACTAGAAATACCACCACGCAGTTAAGTGCCTCCATGTACCAGTCAAGCACTTACAGTTCACACCAATGTCTGTGAGAACATGGGTGCCTTACACACATCTTCCTCTAGGCAGCACAGAAGATATATACAATCAGCAATTTCAAGGTGGACACCCAAGGTCAATGTCACCAATTCACTGACGGGACAGACAACCCGAAAACATAATGCCTTCGGCCTTGACTATCGCCAGTGCATAGGCATAAAAAGTCTTGAAAAATATTATAGTGCAGTATGATAACATTTTTTAAAAAGCTATTACATTTTTATAGTATAGTATGACCAAAATAAGTCATAGAAAATATAGTTAAGAAAAATATCATAGTGCAATAAAAGTAAAATATATATATATCACGGTAAAGTACGAAAAGTCATTCAAAAACCATCACAGTATATCATGATCAAAACAGTCATAAAAATATCAAAGTACAGTATGACCAAAAAAAAAGTATATTAGATAAGTATGAACCAAAAAAGTACTGGCAATTCAAAGTATAGTATGACCAAAAAGTTACAAATTATATCACAGTATGACAAAAAAAATCATAAAATATATCATAGTATGAGCAAAAAAGTGAGGAAAAAAACATAGTATAGAATGAGTCTAGTATGTAGTATAGAAAATATCACAGTATAGTATGAACATGAAAAGTCATTAAAATATAATATCATATGACCAAAAAAAATCATACAAAATGATAGTATAGTATTGACCAAAGAGCAATACAAAAATTGACCCAAAATTTCTGAAAAATATCATAGCATAGTATGGCAGAAATAGTATGGCAGAAAAGTCATGAAAAGTATCATAGTGAACTATAAACAAAAACGTCACAAAAGGTTTAAGTATGACCAAAAACTTAACATAGTATGACCAAACATGAAAAATATCATCAGTACATTATGATGAAAAGAAGTCATTGAAAATATGATTTTGTATTTAGTATGACCCAAAAAAGGTCATGAAATATCCTATTATAGTATGACAATAAGTCACAAAGAATATCATAGTTAAGTATGACCAAACAGTAATGAAAAACACAGTATAATATACCAAACAAAGTGACAACAAATTAAGTATAGTATGACCAAAACTTGAAATAGAAATCTTTGAATGTATGTTTGTGAATGCATGAATGCGTCACACCCACGTTCCCACCCCTGCAGCAGCAACGCAGATCTCTACAGTCAGTACAGTTTCAAAGTAGGAAACCAAGATTAGCGTCACAATTTCAGTATCTGACCAAACATCTCCCTTTTGACTCTTTTAGAGACTGTTCTGTAACAACTGTGACTGCTTTCAAGCAACGGTGAATCCTTTCCAAAGCAGAGGTTTTGACTTTTCACAGACGTTAGCATAAACATCAACAACAGCTCTATTCTATTCAAGTTTGACAGAGTACCAGCATGCACAATACCAGGACCCTGAAACTGAAGCAGCCGAATGGAATTCAGCCATCATTCATTGTATTTACGCCTGTTCTGTTCTGTAACATGTTAAAATGTCCTCCGTGAAAAAGGCCCATTGAAAACATTTTTTATTTTCATAAGTTACTGTATGTGTTTGCCTATGAATACTGTTGGTCTGTTATGTGGATAGGGGGTTCCTTACAGTCTTTGGGTTAAGTCCACTTGTGCTTAAATGTGCTATTCAATTACATGTGGATTGTCTACCGCTGTAACTTAAGAACAGTTACAAACCTGATTGGTCCTCTAGCGTAGATCTCTGCCATCATCTTTTCCCTCCCGCTGACAGATCCGTAATCTCCCACTTTCCACATGGTGTAGTTCTTGATAATGTTGCACACTCCAAAGGTGGTGCAGGTGCCACATTGATTGAAGGGTTTGCAGTCTGTAAAGAGGGACACAGGTCATGTTGCAGCTCACACTCGGACAGGTTAAGTGTTACTCTGTGCCCTGAAGGATACTTACCTTGGTCTTTAGCCTGGTAGTTGTTGCATGTCTCATCTGGGATCCCGTGCGTGTTAGCATACTCCCACACTCCACTGTGATCTCCCCCATGGCAACTGCCAGCGTCACCACAGTCGATCACATGCTGGACTGAGAGATAGGCAGACGGCCAAGCTCCTTTCCTCTTAATGTTGATGCGATCTGGTGAGAGAGCAGACACATTTTTATAAAAAGTAAATGATAACTTTAAAAAAAAAAAAAAAAAACATGACCAGTTCCTGCTAATCGCATCTGTGCAAAGCGGAAGTGGAACTTGCAATCCTATATTAAAAAGTGTCTGAAGAGTCATGTGAGGACCTGCTGTTTTACAATGCAGTAAAACCACATGATTCAGTTTGATTTAGTTCCCATTAGGAAAGCTACTTTGAGTCATACCTGCCATGGCGCTGGTGCTGCCGTGGGCCCAGCAGGAACCGCAGTACTGAGGAATGTGCTGGTTGCGGGTCGTGCTCACATAATTGGTGCCATTGATGTTTCTCCAGTCCCATGATTTGGGCAGATCAGAAATGTTTAAGTACTCATGAGGAAGTGGGCCAGTCCTGTGGATGGACAGGTGATTAGATACATTAGTTCTGCAGCAGCAACAGACTCTATGACTGATCAGTCAGAAAAAATGCCCAAAATATCTTAAGTGTTTAAGTGCTTAAATGCTCAATCCAGAGAAATGCACAGTTTGAAATCAAAAACTGTCTTTCAACAAAATGTGATGTCACAAATCTTGAATTAAAGAGACAGGCAGTAAAACAGAGCATTTGAAAGAAAGTGTGACAAATGTTTTGATGTTGTTTTTTTAACACTGACGCATATAAACATGACCTAGTAGAAACCCAAAAATAACCATATGAACCAGAAAATGAGCATAATCTGGTACATAAGACTAATTCTGATATTTGATATTTATATTGACCACTTTAAAGAATGCATGGTCTTGATTTCTTCACTGTATCATATACTGTATGTACAGTCCTGAATGCTTAAAAAAATTTACTACACGCAAAAGTTAATTTTAACTTGTTTTATTTGTTTTCCAATACAGTCTCTATGACAATCAGTCATTCAGGTTAACAGGTGAGCTGTAGGGAGTGTACAGAGCTGCCAACTTCCTCAATCGGTGATTCAGCACAAACCTCGTGATTTAGAGAAAGTGATGACAAAGGCATTGTGTGGACATAACCGAAATCTTTGTTTCGTTTTTACAAGCAAAGGTACTCAGAAAAATAAGATTAAAATACAACATAAACACCTATTCGATAGTCATTTCACCACTGGCTGTTTTTCTTGTTTGTTTTTTTCCCTGCACACAGATATACTTTCATATTTCAGGCTTATCAGTCACATCTGAGTGTGAAAATTAAGATAACATGAACTCAGCAGGCTGCAACTTCTGATAAAGCCAACGGCTATTTGAAGCTAACGTTAATGTTAGCTCGCTAGGTGGCTAAACCAGCTAGCTACAGAAACTAGTAAAATCTTCTTCGTAACTCTTCACACATTTATTTTAAAAAGCACACAGATATGTTCAACTTACTGTAGTCCGAAGCCGTTTTTCCTCGGTGTGCGGACATAACACGGCTGCTTCTTGTTGAAAAACACTCCGGCGCTCACACCGGACAGCACGACTGAAAACAGGACAACCAAAACTGTCCGAGCCATCTTTAAAACACCGAGCAGGCGGCCGGCGGCCCGTGAACCGAGTAACGCTTACCGGGAGGAGACAGAGGAGGTGAAGGCTGGGGTTGCGGCAGAGACAGCCTTACCAGTAAAGAGTCTCTGGATGAACTCAGTGCTGATAAACCGGTCCTGGGACCAGAGTCATGTGACCACTAAATCACAGCCCACGTTCTACAAGGAAGTCACGAGTCAAGTGGACAATGTGCCATCGATGAATACATTAAATAAAAACATATATATGGGTTAAGCCTTAACATTTGGGGAATTATCATAGTCCACTGGCCCTTGTAGCCACCTAAAGCCACTACAGTTGTAAAGTTTTTTTTCTCCATAACAACTTCTTTTTTTTTTTTTTGCATTTACCTCTAAAATCCTCTAACCTTAAAAGAAAGGAGATTAAAATAACAATAAAAGTTCAAACTGGACATAATATGCAATGTAATGCAAAATATAGCGTCATTCTCTCTCTAGCAAACCCAGACTGCACAGTATGAGCAGTGTGAGTTGTTTACCACTTACGGGTCCACAGATTATCAGCCTTGCCCATTATTGGACCCGACTTTTGCCATTTCACCGATTAGCTGTATCGGTGTTTATTTTAATTATCGCCAATAAAATGTAAGAATTAAAAAGTACAAAGAAAGTGTCAGCATGGGAGGAACGTTTACTTTGTAAAAACCCAGGGAGCTATTTTTATTTAAATTTTCTAAAAAAAAAAAAAGTTGCTGGGAACTTTCTGTATATGATGTTTAAAAGTTTCAGTATTTATATTTATTGTAAATGTATATTGGTTCCAAACACTGGTTACTGGCCTCATTAACTACTAATAATCAGTATCAATCCTAAAAAAAAAAAAAGAAACACATCGGTAAACCCCTACAGAGTTGCAGTCATAAAACTGGACTGCTGTCTTTATTGTGATTTCTGCTGGTGAAAAACTGTTCTTTTGTGATAAGCTATAATATAGATTTTTTTTAAACCCTAAGTGTGGAACATTGAGCTGTCTTAAAACACTATAATGATCATCATGCAGCTGTCATAAAGCTCTCACAGTTGCCATATTATTTAGGTTTGATGCTAGCTGGCTGCTTTGGGGTCTTTTAACTAATGAAATATTGATGTTGATTAGTGGACTAATATAAGATCTCAGCAGAACTGTGTTACAAAAAAACCTCCTAATGACAAAACCATAGCATGATGTTGTGCAAGATCATGATAGTTAACTAAGACTGAACTAAGACAAGGTGTGAGAAAAACATGTTAACTGAAATAAAAACTGGACTTTAGAAAAAAAGAAAACAAAACTAACAATGTTGTGTACTTACAATACGTACCAAAGAAAAATACAGAATATTCAGCAAATGTCTTTAGTCTTAGTCAATTTGGTCAAATTTGTCAACACAGCAAGCATGAGGAGGTATTGATGTATGATGTCTGTTGAGACTGGATCTACATGGCTTAGTCAGTCGCCTCAACAAAATGCTGTGTTTGTATTGTATTACAGATTCTGAACATCTTAAATATTGCCCTTAAAAATTACCATCCGTAGTATTAATTTTTGAAATAATAATAATAATAATAATAATAATAATAACAAAACATTTAAAAACAATAAAAACTAAATTGAAACAAGCACATGCACTCTAGGAACTACCTGCAACTTAACTGAATTGGAACAAAAAAAAATAATGAGAAAAATAAATAAATATACAAAACTATATTAACTGATATTGTGTGACACCATAAACTACTAGATTTAATTTTAGGTGGCATGAAACTTTAGCATCTTCCTGAACTCTAACTACATCTCTCAGCAGACAGATTTCTCCAACAAGCTAGCATGTGGACTCTGATTTTAAAATTGTGTCAGCATTTTTTGTATTTTACGTCAGATCCACAGAGAAGTCAGATGGCACCCACTTTATTGAGGGACAATTTGATTGTCACAAGGCCGAAGAAACATCATACTTGTGCTGGAATCAGTCGAATACTTACAGTTAACATCTTGTATGTGTATTTTGTGCTGACAAAGCATATGTGGCACAGACTGTCAATTACTCATCTGTCATGGTTGCGAAACAGTTAAATACCGCAATGAGCACTCCCTCCTGAGTTTGGTCCAGAGATCACACAATCCAACTATACACAGGGTGAGTACAAAGTGCAGTGGTTGCCAAAAACGCTAGCTTTGCTGATCCTGACCCAGTATTTTTTAACAAAGACAACATTTACGCAACAATCCTTGATTTGCATTAAAGTATTATGCGGCGGGTATTTAAGAAACAAGCATTTATGAGGTAAAACTTTTAACTTGTCATTAAACGTAATGACAATGTAAAATATGAACATTTACAAAGAAGCACTGCTGAAAAAACAAAGACTTGTTAATTAATGTGCCATTAAGATTAACCACCTTTTTTTAAATTTCAGATTTCGTATTAATCTATAAATCTTCATAAAGGGCAACGGAAAGAAGGAGAGGCTACAGAGGTGATCAAGTGCCGAGTCATGAGGACAAATGAGGGCCCGTGTTTCATCACGTATAACACACTTTATGATTTACTGATGATTGACTGTTTTATTCAGTGAAATTTAATCAAACACAGGACATAGAATCACAGTTTAAAATGTTTTAAGTCTAACTGGATGAGCACTTTTTTCAACATTTCAGTGTGTGAGGCAGTGGAGCGGTCAAGGTTGGGAGTAAACCGTTGTGTGCGTGTGTGTGTGTGTGTCTGTATGTTCTACACCAGTCTTCGTCTCTTGCAGTCACGCTCCATCTGGTCCTCAGACATGTTGGTGGAGGCACCCAGAGGAGACACTTGGTTCAGCATGGAGTCATCTGACGCCTGACCAAACAGGGCCATTAGCAAAGCAACGCCAAATCCTGTGGCACGCTCTCCCTGCAGGGACACAAAATAATATAAAATACAAAGGTCAGATTCCAGCGTTGTTGCCGTAAACCTACCCTGCAGTTATCTTTCTTCCGCTATCCCCGAAGTTCTCTTTTTCAGTTAATGTTACTGAAACATGATACCTTGTTCATTGTACAACGCATTTCATTTCTGAGACAAAAGCAATGAACTGTTGAGAAGAATACACATATGCTGCAGTTTTAGTACAGTTTAAGTGACTATCAGCCAAATTTTTATGAGCTGCATCACAAGACCAGGACAGAGAGAGAACAGTTCCTTTATATTTTTGGCACGAAACATTGGCACAATCCTGACACACCTACACACACATGAACATTTCAATTAAAAGAATGCACGATGAGCAGGTGTAATGGAGAACTAGTCTCAACTAGTAACATCAGCTGCATTTGCCTCCTTTCAAAGCAGTGACGAGTTTCATAATGCACAAGGAAACAAACAGCCAAATAAACTTCTCCACAGAAAGAGTTTGTGTTTTGGTAGATATTACTGGCTCAACAGGTTTCTGTACAACATGGAAATTATATCTGCCTAAAATGACAGAAGTCTCTGTCTCTGTTTGGATGAACAGTTGTTGTGAAAATCGATGGACAAACAACTTCACACTTGGCAAGTGTTTTGCTAAGGAACCAGGAAACGCAGTGTCAACTGCGAGCTCTTTGAATCCACAGAAAATATCTATTAGTAGTGCCTTATGAGCAAACTGTCTACTGCGGAGGACTCCTATAAACTGTTACACTGCCAAACAGCATGCTGGGTACAGCTCGCTCTCCGTCACTTGCTACAGTACATTCATGAACAGATTAAGAAAGACAAAACGGACACTTTTCAGTATCAACAACGAAACTTTAAGAATTAACTCTTTTTTTCTGGGAAATGACATATACTCTGAAGGATGCACAGTGTCAGTGTGAAGCTGTTTGGATGAGCGATTCTCGAGAAAGCTGCAAGCAGCAATACAGGAGGCCAAGTAATCAGCCAGTTTTAAACAGGCACTGCACCAGTTAAACATCAAGTCTGAAAATCAGGTGAACTAGTCTTTAAGTAAATTTTAAAATACTTCTTGTACAAACCAAGTTGTGTGGATTTTACCCTCCATCTCTTACACTGAAATTACATAAAGAACAGGTCTTATAATGGCTAATATTAGGCTCAGACAGTATCACTGTATTATTGCAAACCAGGGTATTTAGAAATATTATATATGAATAGAACGATTTTCAAAACTGTAGTGCACAGCACTGACCACCAGAGGTCATTCTCTCTACTGGTGGAAGAGGCAGCTGGGAAAGATGGAGAGTGGTGGAGTTAAGGCATGGATGTATAAAGAGACCTGGATACAGGGATAAACACTCATTCTTATGACAACTGCTCAGTGGCACATAAAGCCAAAATATTTCAGCTGCTTCGTATAAAATCACCAAGGTGATCCAGGTTTTACTGGCACTACTTTCACACTGTGCGGCCCATAGAGCAGACTAACTAGACATGGTGGTCGAGCTCAACCAAGCCGCTGACTTCCACCAGTCAAACAGCAAACTTGCGGTTTAGCACTTTGCTGATTGGAATGAAGATACAAATGTTTAATCATGCAGCCTCTTCTAGACTTTACAAATTTATCGGACTGAATGGATCAAATACTAATAGTAAAACAAGTCAGTGGTTGCAGTGGTTGTGGTGCTCAAAAAAACGTATCCACTGATTTACAGACATCTCTTTCACCATGCAAGTCAATGGAAAAAAGTCTTTTTGGCCCACAGGGCACTGCGTGACAGACTCTGGAAATTGCAGTACCATTGTTTGGCAACAATAAAAACTGTCTTCAAAGCTCTGAGATCTTCCTGGGGACCTGGGCTTAAGTTATAGGACTTAACAGATAAGAGCAACAGCAAGGAGCACATATTATTTTTACATCTAACTCATGAATTAAAGGTTTATTTTGACAAAAAACAGAGCTGTTGATTGTTGGAGCAGTGGAAAGACTAATTAACACGGTGTAGGTATAAAAACATTATCTTTTTGTAACATTTAGTGAGTTTAGTAGAATATAAAAGCCAAAAGAGCTTGTGGAATGTAGAGATCTCGGCACTCGATTGGAAAGAAAAAGACAAACAAACAAAGAACCCCCCCCCCAGGCCTTGCCAGTATGAACAGGATAATTACAGCATGATTACAATGGGAAAAACCTGTTTCAGCATTCATGATGGCACCTGACTTCTTTTAAGACACACCTGAAAAACTGTGGGCCTATTCTTTAATGATCAACATCAGCTTTAATCAAAAACAAGAGAACATGTGATGCTTCATAGCGGTGTTCTCACTTCCCCACAGAATCTGCTGACTCTCTTCTTTCAGGTTACTGACTCAATAAAACCACAAGAACATTTTCCACAGCTGATATGCATATGGATATGCAATAATTCATGTACTGCTGATACAGATTACTTTGTACCATTACAAACTATTAATTTACTTTGTGATGAAGAAATATTTAGTTCAGAAAATCCTTGGCTGGAGGTTTATATCAGAAGTTGGGTTTTATGATCCTGAAGAGCTTGTGTCTATGTCCACTGAAGCAATGATTAAAACAGCACAGAATTCCAGCTGCTCAAGTGATTTGTGGTCTGAATAAGTATAATTTCTGCTGCCAAATTTGTAAGTCTGTAAAAATGGCAAACTCCTGTTCTACTCCTGTGCACTATTCAGCTTAATAATAGTCTCGTAGAGCCAGTTGTAGGTAGCTGAAAACAATCACACACCCAATAAAACTTTCCATTCACTAGGTGTGATCATAACCTGATTCACTCCAGGTTAAACTTCAGAGAACTAAGTGATTGCACAACATCTGTTGGCACAGCAAATCACTGGTTACTTACAGCATGGACAGGAGAGGCGATATCAACATGGACCCAGACACCAGGCCAATCGAAGCCCAAGTGGGAACCAATGAAGAGGCCAGCGCAGGAGCTCTGGGCATTCTCGCGGTCCTGTCAAAACAAGAGAAGGACGATAAACATCAGCAACCCCCAAAAATAAATAACAACATCAGTCATCAAACTAATATTGTAATTGAAAATTTGAAATACTTCCTAATCTATGTACTAATGACACATTTCAACTGAACAGTATGGCACACCTCTGCTCAGCTCCATTCGCCCTCCTGTTAGCAAAAGCTGTGGACAGTACCTGGTACTTTCTTTGGTACCACCTCTGTCGAGGTTCCAAGGGAGCTGAGCTGAGACTAGAAGGTGGATTCAAACACTGCAAACCAGTGACTGGTTGAGGTAATTGTTAATAGCGTGTCATGGGATATCCTGCACAATGCCGCAGATTTTAAATGATCAATAGCGACTACAATTTTTTAAATTCACTTGGCCCTTAGTTAAAAAAAAAATCGTAGCCAACAAAACTGCGCCATACAACTGACAATTAACAAAGTGCAAACACTCCTCTGTTTGGCTGCTGATGAAAGAATTCAGCAAGTGTCATGTTGAAGATGATGCCATGTAAAGTTTCACAGGACATTATTTAGGCAATCAGCTGAGAATCCTACCGACACAAATCTTTGTTGATTTAAGCTTTAAGCTGGACCAACCAACCAGTGAAAGCCTGTACTGATGTTTAATGAACCAAGCACAATGTGCAAAAGATAAGGGGAGATGCAGCTACAGTGAGCTCCAATTACACTGAAAAATGCCTTAAAAAGTGTCAGTAATACCTTTGTAGAGTATTTTTTGAGTACATAATTTTGATTTTTTTAAATGCTTTCAACTGTCAAACATGTCAGATTTCCATGCCCTTTGTCACGCCTTTTTTAAGCATTTGGTTTTAATGATTTTTTTTTTTGTTACGTACTGCCACAGAGTTCTTCATATCAGCCATGGCAGAGGTGAACTCGCTGAAGTGCAGCTCGGGACAGTAGACCAGGGGATGAGCAAGATCTCCGCTGCTGCGGCCGGCGCGCACACACGCAACCTCCCACTGCTCACTGTTAGTCATCACAGCTGCATGGTACTTCCCTGTAGAGATCCCCTGGACAACAAAAACAAAAAGGTTACTGGTCCAACCTGTTAGGATTATTTGCTGGTTTCAGTCTCCTCAGGTGTTACCAGTGTTTTGAGTTTTGTTTTTATCTTCTAACTTGTGTTCGAGGTTGAAAATGCTCCGGTTCACACTTTCTGTGGAAGGTTTAAAAACAGCGTCTAAGAGGTTATCGCCTACCTGTGCCCCCGTCAGTGTGGCCATATCCAGAATAATATCAGCTGACAGGTCTTTGCTGGCGTACACCACTCCATCAGCCAACACTAGCCTGCCCTCTGCATCAGTGTTATTGATCTCCACTGTCCTTGAGAAAAAAAAACACACCGATTATTTTCTGGGTGCAGTCATACTGTGACAACACAGACAAATATAAATCAGGTAATCTGACACGTAATTATTTAAGTGACACTCACTTTCCAGAGTAAAGAGTGTGGATATCATCAGGTCTTGTGGCTGTGGGTCCAACTGCATTCTCTGCGAGGCAAAACACTGCGTGGAGGTTATCCTTAAAGCCCTGGAGCAAACAGAGGAGAGAGTCTGATAAAAACAACTCAGCAGCAGAGACACAGAGCAGGCCAGAACAGCTGTGACAGCTGCTGAGGGATAATCCAAAAGCTCACCTGTTTGATAGTAGCTCTGAAAGCTCCCAAAATGGCAGCAGCTCCACCACAGTCTCTCTTCATCCCTGGCATTGTGGTCTAGAAAAAGACAACATATTTACATGTGATGAAACATGATTTCATCTGCGATGTGATGACATGCTAATGTTGCACCTCTACCATGCAGGACAGCGACCCATCAGTTCAAACTGGTGTATGCAACAGCAAAAAACATGTGAATGGATTACTGCGAATAGGCTTAGAGCTTAACAGATCAGGGTGTCACAGAGTGCAACTTCGACTATCACTAAGACGACTGCAGAGTTCAGTTTCCTGAAGGCAGCTGTGTGAAAGGTGTTCAGAGAAAAGGCCAAAACACTTTGTAAAAGTGTTTCCTTTGTTGTGGTTTTCGCTGTAATATTAGTCCAGTCCACATGATCACAACAAACATCAAACTGTGAGGTACAGCAACACATTTTGAAGCACACGTTATGCACTTTTGTCTGTTAGCATGCAACAGACTACCATCCAGATGAATATAGTAACAGTTAAGTACACATAATACAGCATGATCTCGTGACCTAATGCATAGTGCGAGTGTGATAAACAGATTAAACAGAGTATGGCTGTTTTACAACTTGACAAACTGTAACTGCAAACTGTAACAAATTTTAATTTCTTCTAAACTGCATATGTACATCAAGACATCAGTCGAGAGAAATTCCCACACACCTGCAGTCTGAAATCAGATTTGTTATTTTTTTGTTTTATACTATTAGTGCAAAGAGCTGAATTATAAGAATGCAATGCAGTTTTAATCAATTTAACTAGATGACTACTCGAGGTGTTTCCTGCAAAGAGGAATATTTGGCGGCCCTTAAAGAGGTTTTAGCCAGTGGCAAAGGAAAGTCCCCATCGCCAAAATAATAAGAACTGAGAATAAAAATAGCAATCCAAATCCTCTCTAAGTGTGTTTAACAGCAACTTATCCAGGAGAACTAAATCTTAAACACAACATCTTTGACTCTTAGCAGTCAACCCTCTTGTCATCCACAGAAGCTATGTTTTACACATGTTGCTGTCACTGGATAGGCCAGCTAAGCTGCATTGCGTGGTCTGAATGCTCTGTTGTAAAGCTAGCACTAAAAGGAGAGACAACCTACTGTGATTTCTCACAAATTAAAGGCTCTTGCTAACTTATTTCTGGGTTTTGGGACATTCTATTTCCAGTAGGTGAAAACATGTCTGATACAACAATCACCCTTTTTTGTGCATCAGTATACATGTGAAAAGGCAATTTCAGAAGGAATTCATATGTGAACTCAGCGAGAGCTAGTAGAGCTTAAGAGTCGATCGGGCTGTTATATGTAGTCACCCCCAAAAGGCTCAGTCTGAGTCAGGAAAAAACACTGAAGTACTGTAGTGATATTGCCAGTACATTAGCATAACAGCATTTTTTGTTTCTTTTTATAACGCACAACAGTTACTGTTACTTCTCAAGAGGAAAAACAGGATTACCTTTCCCTTGATGCTGAGTCCTCCAGTGTCATACACAATGCCCTTGCCAACCCATGCAATGGTTTGGGTAGCACCATCTGGTGTGTGGCTCAGGACTGCTAATGCTGGAGGATGCTCTGCTGCCTTGCCAACTCCATAAATACCTGACAGAGTAAAGAAAAAAAGATGGATAAATAATTGGAGCTACCAATGATCAATCAGAGGATTTGTCATCTCTTGGATAAGGACAGATATACATGCTTATCACTCTTTAAAGGCTGAGGTTGAAGGTTGAAGTTTAATATCTATTGTTAAAGAATAAGATACTAGTTTTAACGAAGACGTTGAGGCAAAGTAAAAATAAAATCACCATGAGTTAGAATTTCAGACTGGATGAATGCAAAGGCAATTCAATTTTTTATGATCATTGCGATTGTATTGATTGATGAAGAATAATTTCCAGAATAACATGATAAATAAATGTGTCTCTAGCTATGAAATTTGGAGTCTTTATGTCAAAAGTTGCAAAACATAAGTTACCCAACCCCAGCTGTTGCTGTTCTTTAGCGAAAAATCCACTTTTTGAGCAACAAATCTAAATTAGCTTCAATGCATCCTCCCCGTTTGTTTTAAGTGACTTGTTGCATTTTCAACGACAAAGAAAATTCAGTATAAAAGTTCATATACTGTAAATCAGTTATTCTGCCAGGTGAGCTGTCATAATATGAACTAATCACAGATACAGACGGGCATCTGCAGACAAGTTACCTCCAAAGCCTCTTTGTTTCAGCTCCTCTCCTCGAATAATCACTGGAGTTATTCCCAGTTCAGTTCCCACAGCTTTGATCTCCTGAAAACAGAAATGAATGTCCGTGATGGGGAGGCTGCACCAAAATAATTTGACCATGCAGCTGTGGTGGAGTCAACAGCATTTCCAAAAGAGACACAGTTTCACTTACATCCAAGAAGTGATCTGTATTCATCTCATTGCATGGTGTGTCCACAATCCGAGCTGCCATCCGCACTCCTTGAGCAGCATTAGAGAGACACTGAAAAAAGAAAAAAGCCTTCAGCTACGGCGCACTGTACTCAACGTGAACCACAGTGGTTCAAAAACATGTTATTTTTAAGCAGCGTCTTAAATAAAGGTCCTTAAAATTAGGTGCAAAAAACCACAATGTAATACCTCAAGTTCTGCAGATTCCACAGAAGTGCTCTCTTGGCCAACGATAATAAATTCCACGGTGACGTGTTTCTTCTCAGCCCTGCGTGAAGACGAGGAGCGGCGAGAGAAGATGGGGAAGGCCCTGGCAACGGCACAGGACGACGCAAACACATCTGAACGCTCACACACCATCTGAAGAGGACAGAAACGCTCCTATCAGCCACTTGGTCACACAATTTCCTCTCACTGGTTGACACAGATTTAAGAGCCATGCCATGGGTGTCATAGAAAGATGGTATCCTGAATTAAAGCAGATCTGCTCTGTAGCGGGGATGCACGATAATATAGGCACCTCATTAGTACTGGCCGACATTGGCTTTAAATGAACTTGGAATTGGCCGACATTCAGATATGCAATTAATATCAGCAGGTCATTGGAATCAACCAAGAAAAGCGTTGTATTTCATGTGTCCATCTGTTGGTGGGCCATCAATACAAGATTATACATGCATAATATGATGTTAATTCCAAGAGACTTGATAATCACTAAAATTGAAAAAAGTGGATACATCAATATTGGTATTAGTTATCAGCCAGATATGCTGTTATATTTCAGCATGTCAGATACTGGCAAACAATTCAATATTGAGCATTCATTCTGTAGCAATGAGTGCTCCCTAAAGGAGGTTAGAAAATGAAAATTATACTACAGGCAAGAGCTAATAAAATTCTGAAGATACAGACCACAATGCAGCGGTTGTTCCCCCCAGGCAGGCATGAACGGACCAGACGGGACACAAAGTGGGCAGAGGACTGGCTGTTGTGCCTGCTGACCCGAGACGGAAGGGCAGCCACTGCAGCATGATTGAGGTACAGAGGGCAGCTGTCCGTGGGGTTCGGGTTCAGAGCACTGAGAGCTGCCTGCCAGGTCTGAGAAAACATGAGACAAAACTGACATTTTAGATTCACTATGGAGACAGTGGAGCAAAAACAACTGGTGGTATTTATCATTTATCAAGCACAAAATGTAGTGTATGACATGCAAAATATATATATATTGCAATCATTTGATAAGATATTGCAGTGTAAGTGGTGAATTTAGTGTGACTGGTAATTTTTGCACTTAAGTTATACAGAAAAAAAAAAAATACTGTGATTTTTGCTGGAGTCCCATCCAGACAAGTATGTTCCCTTACATCTGGAATATGATTTGCTGGGGCATCTCTGTAGCACCAAAATGCTTCATTTAAAATGGTATCTAGTGACATATTTCACCTTTATCAAACATTTGAAGCTTCTGCGATTTCAAAATTGTATTTGGCCATATTACAGTTTCGTAATGTTTCGATTAATTGTGCAGCCCAACAAAATTGTCAAGCATTATCTGGTTACAACTTCTCAAATGTGTGGTTTCATGCTTTTCTTTGTCATACGAGTTAGAGATGGACTTTTGATCAGACCATACAAGCAAGTTGAATTTGCCACCTTGGGCTTTGGAAAATTCTGTAAGGTATTTTTTTTAACCGCTGCTGTCAACTGAAAAACTAATTTTAAAAATAATTGGTACATTAATTGATAATGAAAATAATTGATCCTGATTGACTCTGCAGCCATTTGTATCCTTGAAGTGAACTTGTTACACAAGACAGGTCACCTAGTCTGCAGCTACTCCACTGCCATCCAGGACAATGTTTCCATACATGACTTTCACACATGATTAGTGCGTCATTTTTCAAACATCTGGACAAACCAACAACAGGTGGATGTTAAGCTAATATGCAAGTTAAAAATGTGTAATGGATTTTTTTTTAAATAAGAGGGTGCTGTACAACAGTGTCACGATTAGGGAGGACCTTTAGCACCCTGGAAAAATTAGAGTAGGACAAGCAGAACAATAGTGTTGGTTAATCATTGTTGGAGGACACTGAGAAGCTCTGGGACAGACAGAAAACCTTTCCTTGACCTCACAGAGACACTCTCTCAAGTCTCTCTTTATAGACTGGCTGTCACCTTTGCACCACCACAGCTGAGGACTTTGCACAACAGTCTATAGCGCAGTGCTTATGTTTTCATTAGATACTATGAGAGCAGGGTATTTTTGTCCGAGTCTGGTCACTGGACTTGTAAGTGCCACCCTGAAAAAGCTACATAAACAGGATGCCTCCCAGTTTTAGACTTTACATTACTGTCATGGCCATACAATTGTGCCATTATCTATAGAAATGAACTTTTCTCAGAGCCAGGTAATGTGGAAAAGTTCAAAACTCAACTGTCACAGACTATAAAATGTCACATTGTTATGTGACAAGTTACTTTTCTAAACAAATCTTTATTTAGGAACAAACTCTGGCCATTACATCAAGTTGATATACAAACAATACAAATTACCGATTTAGCAAAAACGAAAAAGTTTTGAAAAATCAATCAAAATTTGTAAAATAAAATTAATGAAAGAAAGACTACTAAAATAGTCAGAGGTCTATTCAGAAAAGAATATATTATTGTATTTTTTATATGGATGGCTTGTTTGGTTTTACATTTCACTGCTTTCTTGGAACTTAACGACTAATTCATGAAGACAAGGAAAAGTGATCTGACTTTAATAGGTCTACATCTGTGAATACATAACTTAATGTCATAATAATAAAGCATCATGTCCCCTTTCTTATCCGCCATTAAAACATCAAATTTAATATCATTACATATCAAATTAAGTGCTTGAGGGTCGTGCTCCATTGTTTAATTTTGAAGCTGTTCCCAAAAACTTCTTACATTTTTACATGCAATAAATAAATTACATGACAAGGTAATTAACTGGTGTTGGTTAAGTACTAGTTAAGATCTAAAAACTTTCACTAATGTGGATTTAAGTTGTTGTTGTAGGGCAAGTCAACCCTACAACAATGGTTACTTTTAACAACACTGGCGTTGTAAGTCTGTCTTCCACTGAGTAACAGTAAACTATCTGCAACAAGGCGTAAACACCTCCTTCATTTTTAGAGCTACTTTATAACAAGTTTAACAAGCTAACTTTCAAATTAGCATTATAAGCCTCGGACGAGTTAATGTTAGCTCGATAGCTAATGGTCTTCATTAATTTAGCTAGCGGTGTTAGCTTGAGCTTCCCCAGTTAGCATAGCGCTAACGTTAGCAGTCATTTCAGCCATAGTTTTACCTCTTTGCTAACGGCCGGCTGCAGTTTTCCTTTGACTTGGCTCCAGCCGACTTTCTGCAAGTTGGTCAGCTGTCCGATGATCAGGACAGGCCGATTCTGTGGCTCGGAGTCACCGGCTGAAGCCTTGAACTCCAGCACCACATTCGCCATGTTTGTGAGTAGCCGGAGAGAGACGGAGAGCTGACGGACTGCTGTCGTTCACTGAACAGCCCGGGCCGGTGTCGTGCCAAATACTGATCCTCTGCCAGAAAGTGATCGCCGTCCGCGGATGCGCACGCAGCCTGTTAAAGCTGTATCGCCTAGTATTCACGTCTTCAGCTGCTCTCACATGGATCAAAATTACTGGAGTGATTACAGTTAGTCAAATAAAACCCCCAAGAATTAAATATAGTCATTTTGAGGCAGAGGCAACTTTTAGTGACAAGATAGCAGCTGAAATCACTTTTTTGGCAAGTTGAAAGTTACATTTTATGGGTTGCATTGGTCTTTTAAAAGTATTTACACAGGTAAAAAAGGGACCAAGTGGGCAATAACTTGTCAAATATATTCACTCTGAATGAAATGTAGTCATTTTGAGGCAGAAACAACCTTTCTGTGGCAAGATAGCAGCTGCAATCACTTGCTGGCAAGTTGAAAGTGGCATTTTATTTGTTTCATTGGTCTTTTAAAGGTATTTAAACAGGTAAAAGAGGACTAGGTGAGCTGCTATCTGTCAGATATATTCTCTGTGAATAAAATCAAGTGACAAAAAAGCAGCTGCAGTCATTTTTTGGCAAGTGAGAAATTGCATTTTATGCATCGTATTGACCCTTTAAAGGTATTTACACAGGTTAAAATGAGTGGACCGATTACAATTATTAAAACACAATCCCCAATAATTAAATCTAGTCATTTTGAGGCAGAACAACCTTTCAGTGGTGAGATAGCAGCGACAATCATTTTTTGGCAAGTTGAAAATTGCATTTCATGCATTGCATCTGTCTTTTAAAGATATTTACTCAGGTAAAAGGGGACTGAGTGGACTATTATCTGTCAAATTTATTAAAATTTATTGATGAAATGTAGTCATTTCGAGGCAGAAACAACCTTTCTGTGGGAAGATAACTGCAATCACAAGTTGAAAATGGCATTTTATTCGTTGCATTGGTCTTTTAAAGGTATTTACACAGGTAGAAAGGGACTGGGTGAGCTATAATCTGTCAAATATATCACTATGCCTGAAATCAAGTCTTTTTGAGGTAGAAACAACATGTTAGTGGCAAGATAGGAGCTGCAATCATTTTTTGGCAGGTTTTTATGAGTTGTATTGGCTCCTCAAGGTATTTCAACAGGTAAAAGGAGGTAAAATGGCCTGGAGTGGTTATGATCTCGGGCACTGAGCAAGTAACATAATGCAGAATAATAGCAAATAACACCTTTATTGTTACAGTACCCATCCATAAAGTATAAGAGACTACTTTCGAAATGTAAACAAGATATTAGACACATTAAACACATACAAACAACGGGAACAACAATATTGTTTATAATCGCGTAAATTTCATTTCAACTATAAATCGCAAACACGTGAAAATTGGGTTTCAAGAAACATTAAAGTTTGACAAAGACATGTCTATGCCCTTACCACGGGCATAAAGTTATGTGTATTTACATGCTCCTACAGAGCAGCTGTAGATGTGATTACTGGGCGATATAGCTTTAACAGGCTGTGCGCGCTCCCGCGGACGGTAATCTGTTCTAGCAGACGATCACTTTTTTGGCACTACACCGGCGACGGCAGCCGGGAGTGGACAAAAAGGTTTTATTTATGGAGGCTGTCAGTAATCAGTGACCAGCATCTAGCGGCGACCAGCAGGAACTGCATGAAGAAATCAATTCAGCGATCCCTGAGGATCAGCTGGTACATCTGTAACTATCATCTGAGCGTGCATTAAGAGGAGTTTGAGTTTGTTGGAAATATTCACACGCGTAATAATATTAATAAATTTGTCACAGTATTTCTAAATGTCAGACACTGAATGCCAGTCTGTCTTGATAAAAATTATGGACTGTAATTTATTTTTCAGAGCAGGGGGTGGTTGTGGTGTGATCTCTTTTGTTTGTTTGTTTGTTTGTTTGTTTGTTTGTTTGTTTTATCATGATCCGCCCAGGAGCTACAAAAAAATTCTCGAGCCTTCCCATGTGACTGGAGGAAGATGTATAACCCCCCTCCACCATAAATAACCATATTTCACAGTTTATGGCTATAATAAATGGTGTGATTTTGGAGATTTTCATGGAAAACATGCATCTAAAGCCCTTTGTGGGTTTGGGAGTTCTGGGGGTATTTAAAATAAACATAAAATAAGAAAATTCAAAATTAAATGTCCCTACCTATGCCAAATAAAAAATAACATTGAAGTCCCTCCCCCATTTTGCCCATCATCATCAGCATCATCAGCATCATCAGCACCTGGACTGTAAAAAGAATTCTTGTTAGTCACTGAGCTTCCATGATGATGTAACATTCTAAAACTTTCCTCTAAGAAGACCAAACAGTTCTTGTTTCACTCAGTACGTCAACTGGTTTCGAATAGTCAACTACTTTCAGCTACAGTGAGCTACAGTGAACTACAGTCAGCGAACGATTTATTCTGTGATTAACTGTCTACAGTTATCTACAACCAACAACGCCCTGATCTCCAGCGCAATCTCTTTCCCTTGTCATCATGGAAGGAAGATATAACCTCAGACCAAGGGTAAGTTTTTCTCATCAGATCAAGAGAAACTTTTTGGGGCAAACATATTATTCAGCACAGAGCTACAGTTGAGGCCATACTACTCAGTGATTTCCTCATATTTGGTCTAAATCATTTTAAACTAACACAATTAATCACACTGTGGGTGAAATAAACTGTCAAACTGGTTGATTGGTTAATATGTTGCAGTTTAAATACATTTTATGGAGTCTATAGAGTATATGTGACAATTCACTACAAATTCTCAGAATAATGTAGTTGAACTCTTGAGCAAATAGTTCAACTTCAGCTAATTCATTCTTAGATTATGTAGGTATGTTCATGAATCATCTACAGAATAAAGCAAAATAGTTGAATTGTTGAATCTCAACTAAGCTAAAACTATTAAAATTCAATTTATTAAAATTAAATAAATAAAAATTAATTTCAAGAACTTTTAACAATTAGATAAAAAATAAACATAAATCAAGATTAATGGTTACATTTACCTTTTAAGGCAATATGATTCCTGAATTTTTTAAATAAGTAAAATCAGTTTGTTAGATCTTACAGTGTAGGTTGCCACATTTTTGTTTTTGTATCTGTATTTCCATTTTATAAATCTACTTGTTATACACTAAACTACCTAATAAAGTAGTCAACAATAAATGAAATACCAAAAAACAGACAAAGATATCAATAACCCCTAAATCCTTTATTAATCATAATATCCAATAAGACAATGATAATAATAGCACAGGAGCCATTCTAGATATGAGCCCTTTTACTGTTGATATTTTACTGATGATACTTCTATTATTTTACTAAAATCAAATTTTGAACATAGAATATTTATTTGCAACAGAATATTTTTACATTGAGGTGTTGTTACCATTAATTTAAAGGATTTGAGTACTTTTCCACAACCAAGGATGGGACTGGTTTTAGCTGAACTTTATATTTATGTCTTTCAGTCATCTGGTAGAGTGCAGGCTTGCAACACTACCCAATACTACAGGCCACAACAGCAGCAGTACTTTCCACCTGCAGGAGTGACTCCGAGCTCGGATGTGCACTCGCTCAGACAAGCTCTTCTGTCCGCTGAAGAAGACAATCTGAAGTGGTCTTCAGAAAACGCTTCCCTGAAGAATCAGGTGGCCAGCCTACAGAGGACGCTGGGCAGGAAGCTGCACATGGCCAAACAGAACATTAATGGCTTGGAAAAGGCTTTAGAGGCCACAAAGTCAGGCAAGGATGACCACAAAAAGAGACAGGATTCTCTTCAAATCTCTGCACTTCAAGAAAGTCTCAAGGCGCAGAAGGAGGAGACAGAAAGAGTCAGAGAGTTCTGGATGAAGGAATCTGACACCATGAAGGCCACCTTTCAGGCTGAACTGAAAAAAGTCAAGTCAGCTTGTGACAGCCAGCGCAGCACTGAGTGCAGCAAATGGAAGCTGACTGTCAGAGAAAGGTGAGCCAGCTGCAGGAGCAGATCACCGAGCAAGACAAAGTGATCACCTCCATCAAGGATGAACTTAAGGCTTGCAAAGAGGAGCATTTTATCGTCTCCTCCCAGCTCAGCTTCAAACAGACTGAACTGGACCAGAGCACAAAGAAGTGCGATGATCTTGAAGAAAACTTCAAGAAAGAGCTGGCTGAGCAGGCGAAGGAATCTGACAAGATGAAAGCCAACTATGAGACCGAACTGAAAAACGGTCAAGACTCAAATCTCTGCACTTGAAGAAAGTCTTACGGAGCAGGAGGAGAAGACTGAAAGAGTCAGAGAGTTCTGGATGAAGGAATCTGACACCATGAAGGCCACCTTTCAGGCTGAACTGAAAAAAAATCAAGTCAGCTTATGACAGCCAGCGCAGCACTGAGCTGCAGCAAATGGAAGCTGACTGTCAGAGAAAGGTGAGCCAGCTGCAGGAGCAGATCACCGAGCAAGACAAAGTGATCACCTCCATCAAGGATGAACTTAAGGCTCGCACAGAGGAGCATTTTATCATCTCCTCCCAGCTCAGCCTCAAACAGACTGAACTGGACCAGAGCACAAAGAAGTGCGATGATCTGGCTGACAAGTTCAAGAGAGAGCTGGCTGAGAGGGAGGAGAACTGGGAGAGGAGACAGAAGGAGATGGAGAAGCTGTGGCTGGAGAAAGAAGAGGCCCTGATTAGGAAGGCGAGCAAAGCAGAGGAGGAACTGAAGCTTGTGATCATTAAAAACATCCATCTGCAGGTATGCCGTCTATTCTTTGGAATAATGTAACTTCAGATTTTAACAGCTTGATTCAGAATTAACCTTTTAAAAACAAATTCAAAACATACTGTTTTTATGTTTTTCAGGAGCTTGCCTTGAAAAACATGAAGAAGAAGCGAGGCTTCTGGAGAAAACACACGCAAAAAAGCAGCGTCGTGGAGGAGCCGGAGGCTGCTGGCTGCTTGGCTCAGGATGGAGAGGAAGGGAAAAAGAAGGAGAAAAAAGAGAAGAAAACTGCGCGTCTGGAGCAAAAAGAAGCAAAGACGCAGCAGCGAGGAGGAGGATGCAGTGTGTTCAGTTGAGGCTGGACAGGACGAGGAGGGAAAGGAGGAAAAGCAGAGGAGACGGGGCTTCTGGAGCTGGGCTCGCAAGAGGAAGAGCAGCCACAGCGACACTGATGTGGTGGAAGCTGTTGTACAGCTGTAAACCACCCCATGCCCCCAAAACTACCCCTTTTCCCCACCCCCACACCCCTCTTCCCCCACCCCCTACTCCCTACCTACCTAACCCCCATTTATTTTTCATTTCTTGTGCTTTCAAACCTAAAATACAGCATTTAAAAAAAAAAGAAAAAGTTCATTGTGGTTTGCTTTGATCGGTCTTAAATATTTAATATTAACTGTATGAAATCAAACTCCAATTAAGGCTTCCAAAGTATCATTTACTTGCTGTGCTGCTTGGACAGCATGGCAAGCATTTTTTATTCTCTATTTACACATTAGTTATATATCGTAATATGATGCACATATTCTTATTTTCTCTACATATTTATAAAATTACATACTTAACATGATGCACATATTTTGACATACATCTTATTTTCTATTTTTCTTATAATTTTTCTGTGAATACAAGCAAGTCTGAGGTGGAACAAAGAGTTTTTTTGGGCTTCTGGGGCTCCAGCTCTCAGTGTTTTTTTTGTTGTTGTTTTTTTAAATCCATGCAATTCCCTAAAGAAATCTTTTAGAGTGAAGTGTGCCTTGTTGCTCTGATATTAAATGCAGGGTACTTGAATGAAATGAATGCATTTATTGTGATTGGTAGGAATCATTATGCTATCATCATTATTGTGGCATGGATTCAAATGTAGTAGACTTGTCAGCAAAACATACAAACTCTGCTACAACACAGTAAAACACGAATAGGTTTCAAGATCAGTAACACCATCTATATACCCAGTTCCTACACTGAGTAACTCATTTGTTGTGTTTTGGTTTCTGAATGATGAAAACAGTTAAAGAACAATTGGATGTAAAATAGGATGTATAGGCTTTAGGGGGTCATTTTCCCTTGGCAACTGTCATGTTTAACTCAAATGATGTACAGATTTTCTACATTTGTCTCAAATGGCTTGAGAAATAGTGCACATGGCTGCTGAAAATGAGAAAAAATTCTCCCCAGGGGAGCATGCCCTGGCAGAGTGTAGTGCTGTATGGGATTAACAGTGTCCTCATACTCTGATGGAGCTTAAATGAGAAATGGAAAGGAAATATTGCAGAGATCCTTCTCATGGTAGTAAATTTATTTATTTTCTGTCATATGAATGCCATCCACAACTAAGAGTATTTAAGTTGGGAGTTATGCCCTGAAATCTCAGTGAAATGAACAAAAGACACAGTTTGTTCACATAAAAAGCCGTTAACGGAGCACTTCCTAGAGACAAACAAACATTTCACTGCAACTTGTATTTAGAAATGTCAAACCACTTTCTCCCCGAGTTCAAACCAAATTAGTTTCTGCTGCTCTCTTATAGGTTCATTTGTAAAAAGCACTTATCATATCACTTTTGCATAAACCAAAGACGGACACCTTACTGTAAAATGTAAACTTTCATGCTAGAGTGCAAATCGTTTAAAGCCATTTTAAGTTAACACAGTAGGTATTAAAAGGGGAAAAAATCAATTAGGAAAAGGAGAAAATATAAAAGTCTGTGTATGTATTCGGCTTTGAAATTATAAAAAGATAAACACTTAAAGCAAACTTCCATTTATAAAACTCGATCTTTTCAGAGAGACAGGCAGTGACATCTTTGTAGGCAACCAGTAGAGGTGTGCTGTGCTCATTTATTTAAAGGTCCAGTGTGTAGGATTTAGTGGCATTAGCGGTGAGGTTGCACAACTGAAAAATCTCCTGTGTTCTGGGTGTGTAGGAGATCTACGGTGGCTGATGCAAAAACGTGAATGTTTTTATCCTGAGCCAGTGTTTGATTTGTCCGCTCTGGGCTACTGTAGAAGTAGCATGGCAGACTGGAAAAGGAGCTGCTCCATGGGCAGATATAAACGGCTCATTCTAAGGTGGTGAAAACACAAAGCTTTTCATTTTCAGGTAATTATAAACTAATGAAAATAAACTTATGAATACTATTTACCATATTATAGATGCCCATAACTCCTACACACAGGACCTTTCACATGTGGGAAAAAAAGAAAAAGAAAAACAAACTTTCTACATTTTGTGGGCATGGCAAATTTTTCTAAATAGTAAAATACCAAAAATATTTACTAGAGACAGATTTATTAAGTGTCCACTGGACAATAATAAAGGAAATTTTTTCACTGGACCAGAAAATTGTAATTAACAAAAACAAAAAAGCAGTAATTTCAGTTTCTGGTGTTTCACAGAGATCGTTACTGGTGTTAAATGTGAGCAGTTTTCTACATTTCAGTGAACACTGACAAAATTACAAGGATAACAAAAGTAAAATGTAGTGCTAAAACATTTCACAAGTCACAAGTTGAACAAACTGCAAATCAACTGGCAACCTGATAATTATCATTTTAGTAATTTTCATACAAAAGTGTCACAGATTCTCTGGATCCAGCTTCTTAAATGTGAGGGATTTGCTGCTTTTTTCTTAGTCTAATATCAGTGTAAATTAAATATCTTTGGGTTTTAGACAGCTGATAAAAAAAGCAATTCACCTTGGGCTCTTCAGACTTGTAATGTGCAGCTAATCAATTTAAAGAAAAAAATAAAATCAACAGATTACTGAAAAACTGAATGAATCTTTAGTTGCAGGTGAGGTTAAATGACACATTTGCTAAAGACTTTAACACTCAGACACTGAAAGTCCTTTTTTTCCTTGTGCTTTGAAACTGTTCATATTGACACGTATATTTTCTATCTGCTTAGCCTTTCGTTTATTTAATTCTCTGGCTTGTTCAACTGAAATATGTTACTTCTGTCATACATTTGTTATGCAACATCTCGCTTAAAATGTGCTTTTTATTGCACCCACAATACAGTACAGAGCGACCTGAGGTTAATTCTCAATAATTTGGGATTTTAAAGATAATAAGTAAAAGATTAACTTCATTTTAAGAACTATATATACACTAGAGTCTGTAAAACTATATCACTACTACTATACACATGCTTGTGACTTTACTTAAATGAAATGTAACTTATGTAAGTCATGATAGCTTTAGAATAACGAGGTTATTTTTATCAGTGTACTGTCGGCTACACTCTGGACAGGATAGAAAAATAGAGTCTTATTAATTGCATAAAAGGTTTAAAGCACCTGTTAGATATTTTAAAACAAGTATATTAAGAAGCAATGTCTTATATGCAAAATAGCACTTGTAAATACACGCATATGTAACACAAACACACGATCATTCGAATATTCTTGCACTTGAATCAAATGAAGACAAACATGGAGATTTCAGGCTCTGGTGTTTAACGATAAATTAGGCCAATACTGACAGCGGACGGGGTTCAAGTGAGAGGCTTGTGTAGTGTGCTCATGTTAAAATTTTCACTCTTTTCTAATAGTACGTACTTCTTTAAAATAACATATGTGCTAACTCATGTGACAAAAAAGATAATCTAACAAATCTGCTAATATTAGTAAAGTGTAAGACTAGATTTTAAAGAAGCAATCGATGCTACAGGTGCAAGAGGACATAATGTCCTGCATGTGCTGCATGTGACACACATTTATAAACGTCATCACGTTGAAAAAGAAGCTATGCATGATCACACATTCCTGAAGAGGTGAGTGTGCGTGTGTGGTAATACGTGGAGACTTTGGGCTTCGCTGGGATTAAATTTCACTCGAGCCCACAGTGTCCTTGTGCAGCACCTTAATCTAGGCGTGGCACAGGTTGCCGCTGGACCCACATGTGGAAGCGATGCCACAGTTCTTCAGGATGGGGTTGTAGTGGGAGGCTGCACCACCGCTGGCCTCTCTGGGTGGGAAAGGCTTCATGGTGGAGAGGATCAGCGCAAGACAGTCTGCCACGTTCTTGTTTGGGGCACAGGCCAGAGCCGGCGTGTGACCTGCAGTGGGTCAGCAAGCACAGAATCCGTCTACAGTGTTCTCCAGTAACATTTTTGACAGGAAACAGGAACTGCTTTGGTATTTGGTATCAAAGAAATACAATTATTCCCGCTTACCTTCTTCATCTACAGCCATGACTGCTGCTCCTCTGCTCAATAACACCTGCACTACAGTTGCCAGGCCTTTCCTCGCTGCGATATGAAGGGGCCTACACGAGGAAGAAAGACGGGTCAGATTACACAGCGCTTAGGAGGAATGCAACCATATTAAAGAACTATTTTACCGTCATAAAAAAGGACCTCACGTTAAATTAGGCAGTTTATGCAGTAGAAAAATGCAATGACATTTGAAATTGGTGCTACATGACCAGAGAAAACAGAGAAATAGGGCAGTTTGACTCAAAAGGTAGAAAACCTCCAACTACCAGAATGCCATGCACCTGATTTAATGTGAAATGGGCCGTGTGAAACAATGGCTGCCAGCTGGATCTTGTATTCCAGTTAAAGACAAAGCTAAAACATGAATTTGAAAATATTTGAGGCAAATAATATGCAATCAGTAGATGAAACTTGGTTTACATACGATCAGCACTGCTTAGTTTTACTGTTTTATCTCGTTTTTTTCGGGCTCCGTTTTCACTGTGCAGGAAGCAGTATGGTGCCCTCTTTCTGTTTACAAGCTCTCGCTAATACAGCTAAATGGGGCATTAAAATAAGTTTCTGACAAATATTTTTAAAAAAATAGGCAGTATAGTAACAAAATCTTGATTTATATTCGATCAATGCCACCTAGTTTTACCGTATGATCGTATTTCAGCCCAAGATTGAGAGACAGAGAGAGGTAGGTGTGTGCGTGTGTCTCTCGATCTGCTGTATACACTTTGAGTCTGTGTTGGCAGCAGCAGAGCTGGCAGGCAATATGAAAATACAGAAGTACAGACTATAGTTAAATGAAATATTATATCAGATGGAATATTATGAAAAAAACTCTTCAGTGAGAAAAATCCTGATGTCATGAGGTAACGTAGTAATTTTACATACATACATTTTACACAATATCAAGGGTAAAACAAAGTTTTAGCGACATTTTAAAAAAAGCCACGTTACTTTTCTTCCCCTTGAAATTATATATATATATAATTATATATATCGCTTTCTACAGTTTAATGGAGCGCTTCACGTTAATTTGCCAAAATTTGTTGATGAACAACAAAGTGGTTATCTATCAACACATACAAAAGGTATCACTGAAATGTCTTTTAAATGCACACAGCATAACATGCTAAACTTAAGAATCCGCACTGGTTTGTTTCCTTGATCATAAATCCCGAGAAAATTACTGCTAACATTTCATCATTTTCTGTATATTTCACGTTTTTTGTATTCTTAATTGACAGCATGCATGTATAGCGGCCAGTGCTTTAATGCAACTCACATTTGGAGAGCGCTGTTTGTTGCATTTATGAGTGAGGAGTCGCTGATCTCTCCAAGGATCAACAGGGCACACATCTCATGACCCTGCATGAGAAAACACATTGATAAAGCACATTATCACATAGAGAAAACTGCCTGGAAATGTAACTGTTTGTCAGTGTCATGTTGCAGCTGAAAATGTAATCATTTCTTTGATTTAATTTGTATTATTTAGTGAATTACACAAAGTGCAGTATTGTAGCATTTTTACATTCTTACTGTTATGAGCCATTGTGTTGTCAAATCAGTTAGTATGAAATAAAAAATAATGTAATGTTTACTTTGAAATATGTTTGATTACATTCTTGGGCAGATCTTCAACAGGGGTTTTATTATATTTTGGTAAGTTATCATTACATCTGACAGTTATTACATTACTGTTGCTGCACACATGCTAAACTTATGACTGTGCTCCTGCATGCATACAGAACATGCATGTGTGTATGTGCTTGTGACCTTGCTGCAGGCTAAGTGAAGGGCAGTGTTATTATTGACATCCACCAGGGTCAGGTCTGGCTTCGCTTTGTGCAGCAAGAACTCTGAAATGCAGAAAATATGACAGCTTTCACAACGAACACTGACATTTATACTTCAAACATTTAGCAACTACAATCAGTGTAACAGGAAGAGATTTATTAGAGGGAGCCATTGGTGAGGACTGTGAGGGTCAAAACAACAGTACTCACATGCTAAACAGAGACAGAAGAAAAAAAAAGTACATGTATGAGAGTGTTGAAAATGAATATTGAGTGAGGGAAAATTGGATGAAAGAGGGACTTCTCTTGCAGGAAACACTGTGCAGTTTGTCCTCTTCTTGAGCTGAAAATAGTCCTAGTATGTTTTAATGTTTCCCAGGTGCAGATAAGGATGAGGGAAAACCCATTAGAAGACACTGACAGGAGCTTCAATCACATACCAACAGCCATAGTCTGTCCACAGTGAGCAGCAACCATCATAGCAGAGCGTCCACAGTGGTCCACAGCATTGACGTCTGCTCCCTGGGCCAGGACCAGCTGAAGCCCAGCAACACTACCTGAATAAGCAGCCGCATGCAGTGGGGTCCTACAAATGAAAATACTGTTCAATCAGTGTCTTTCTTCAAGCTTTAAAAAGGCCTTGCTCTTACTTTGTAACATAACAAAATACTGCAAGTTTAAAAGAGACCTATTGTGCTTTTTCCTTATTTTCTATCACATGTATTTTGTTACAATGTAAGATGTACATATCAAAGTCGGCTGAAGTTTCAAATAATGAGGTAAACGTGTAAAAGTAATTAATGTGTGCAAGAATCTCAGGATTCAGGCCGCTCTGAATACTCTGTTTCCAACATTTTTTTCCATTTAGGAACCAATCTGTCAGCTCATGACAGATTTCTCTACATGGTAAGCTGCTCCAGGCACGCTTCTGAGGAGGTTTAAATAGTGAAGGCTACACTGCTACATGCTAGCATCAGGGAAACAAGTAATCTTAGTTGGCAATGTTGTTAATTTCTCCCTGATTCCAGATTGTTCCGGCTGGAATACAATCTGATTTAATTGCATACACACAACCACTGTTTGTATATGTATGCCTGGACTGAAATTTTACAATTACAACATCTGGAAACTAATTCATAGCTGCAGTGCACTGCATGAAATAGATTTGTTATAAGTGGAGCTCAGCTCAGAGCAGAACCCACCTTCCTTTGGCATCGCTAACATTAACAATTTGTGGGCCAACAGTCTTCACTAGAAGTTCAGCAGCAGCATCATGTCCATTAACTCTGCAGAGGAAGAACAGTTGTTACATTTTTTTTAAAATTCCACTAAACCTTTTGTTATTAATATCTAATAAACATAATGAATAGTGAGTGCTTGCATTCACTCCACTACTCACAGAGCACAGTGCAACGCAGTGAAGAGATTTCCCTCCTGATTGCTATAAAGTTTCTTTTCAAGTAAAATGTGTAAACATCCTTCACGCCCTGCGGACACAGGACACAAATGGACAAATGATTAGTATTCAAATCTTTGTAAAATGATGGTAAAACAGTGTCACATCACACAATTGTTTAAACTCAGAAAAATTATTCAACAGCTAAAATAATGCTGTAGATGAAAACTAATGATGAGAGACTGCTCTGGTGCTGCTCTAAAAATGTGTTTGTAATGTATGTATGTTTAATCTATTTAATTAACATTGACCCAAACTCCTAATTTTAGAATTACTTCAAGTACATTTGACATGAATTCCCTGATGTCTCACCTTGGTGGGCAGCCCAGTGGGTGGGTGTGTAGCCTCTGTGGTCCAATATGGAGTCCAGAGGGTCAGCTTTCATAGCAGCCTTTAGCAAAGTCCGAAGTAGCTCTGTGTGGCCGCGGGACGCTGCGAGGTGCAGCGGGGTCCGTCCCTGAGAGTCTCGACACAGAGCAGAGGCTCCATGTTCCAACAGAGCAGATACACAGTCTTCACTGCCCAACATGGCCTGTAGGGGAGGACACAAGATATGATGAGAAAAGAAAACACATCAGTAACACACAGGACTCTGTGGGATGTATCCCTACATTATTATGTTTCATTAATAAAGTACTGGGACATGTACACACACAGGTGCAGCAAGTACACTTACAGCTCTGTGTAATGCAGTGAAGCCCTTTTTGTCTGCAGCATCAGCCTTTGCTCCTTTCTCCAACAGGATGTGGACACAGTCGGTGTGACATCCCAGAGCCGCGAGCATGAGAGCCGTCCTGCATAAGACAAAAACAAAACAATTCTCTTATTGTGTCAGAATAATGAAAAATTGGCTGGATTTTTGTGGGTAAGATAACATGACAGCAGTTGAGCATAACTCCACCCACTGCATAATTGTGGAAAAAAATGCTAAAAAGTGGGCAAAGAGCCGAGGGAGGTTGAGGCAGGGATGAGGAGTTCATTAGAGGGCTTTAACGATCTATTTCAATATTAGTTTCATTGCATTAATGAGTTCCTATTGGCTGACTCTGTCACCTTTGGCTTTGGAAGGTTTAGGGCTGATTTAAAAGAGCCGATGGTGTTTCGAGCCACGGCTAACCCATAAAATGCAAA